>NW_019384294.1:714171-723556 GCF_000671375.1 Centruroides sculpturatus | reverse complement strand
GAGGTCTGTCTTATCAGGTAAATTACTGTACACAGTGTATTCATTAATTTTCATTTTCATGTAGTAAAGGCTCTATGCCTTCATAAAGGACGTACTTTTCGTTTGTTTAAGGGTATTTGGGCAGTTTATTTTCTGTTATATTCTCAAGTAAACAATACGTACAAGTACAGTACAGTATTTTCTGAGGAAACACTCGTACTTATTTTTTTTAACCCCATTCTCGATAACCCGGCATTTTCACAAACTCGGCCACCCTTCGGTCCACATTAGGCCGAGTGTTCGAGGTTCTACTGTACTAACTTTCGGTATAGACTGGAAGTTTGTAAATAGTTAATCGGGGCCTTCTAATCTTTTTCTATCTGGTCTTGGTTTTCATCTATTTAACACCATTCTGGAGATAAATGAAGAAAAGACAGACAGACAGACGATCGTAGAAAATTATAAATCTACAATTTTTTCAAATTGCAGCTCAATTAATACGTCGATAGAATGATTAAAATTTTAGATACGTTGATACGTTTAAAAATGATATAATTAAACTTTTTTATTTATATAATTCATGCATAAATAATTAAAACAAAGAATAATTTTTCATTTATTTCTTAAATTTTTTTAATTCTTAAATTAAAATTAAATTTATTTTATAATAAAGATAGTTGAAATAATATACGCGTATAATTAAAAAAAACAATTGATACAATTTAATTATGTCGACAATCTCAGATTTATTATCGCAATAAATCGAATATTGATTAAATTAGAAAATAAATTTTATTAATTCTACAACAAAACTATTTGCTATGCATTTAATTAAACATAATTTATCAAATGGATGTGTTTTAAATCATTAATGTTAATTATTTTAGCGAGTAAAACAGGAAGCAAAAGTAAGAATAATTAATTAATTTAATATAACAATATAGTTAAGTGTAATTTTAATGTAGTTATATAAAACGACATAAATCAAGTCGCAATTTCTGACACGAAAGATTTTTAATTTATTTAATTTAAAATATATGTTCTCGATCTCAAATTTGCAATGTCTTGCTCCTGTACATCATACTTTCCCTGATAACAATAGAGATATGTTAGTCATCTATGTAATTTCGTTCTAGGGAAAAGTTTGAACTGAAATCACGTGACTTTTGATTTAGTCNGATGTGTTTTAAATCATTAATGTTAATTATTTTAGCGAGTAAAACAGGAAGCAAAAGTAAGAATAATTAATTAATTTAATATAACAATATAGTTAAGTGTAATTTTAATGTAGTTATATAAAACGACATAAATCAAGTCGCAATTTCTGACACGAAAGATATTTTTTTTCGTTTTTTTTTGATATAAAAGATAAGATTTTTCTTTTTCTCCCCGAGGTATTCTAGATGTAAGATAGTACTTCGATAGATAAGACAGTTTTGACACAATTCATGTGAATCTAAGCTATGTTCTTACCATACATCCGTATTGATCCTTCCGTAGATCCGAGTGAATTCTCAGCGAAACATTTGTAAGTACCGAAATCTTCTTCTTCTAATGTCTTCACCGTCAATTTCATGTGTATCTTGTAAGTTTTATCTTTAATTGCTGTTTCGAATTTTTCGTTAGGTATAATCATATCTCCTCCATCTTTGGCCCAATAATTGATGGACACAGGATAAGCTTCCGTGTGACAGTCTAAGGTAACATCTTTTCCCATTGCTGCACCAACCAGCTGGTTTGGTATCCACATAACTGGAGGAACTAAAAGAGAAAGATGTAGTTCTATTTATAGAGGAAAGGAATTTGATTGAGAGTCGACGTAATGGGATCTGCTTGATGCCAGTATTATTTTAAAGTTCTCCTAAAAGAGAGAGATTTTTAACTTTTACTTGTAGAAAACTACTACTAGACTTTTTACTTTGGTTTAATTTAAGATATAAAACAAGATCTGAAAAATGGAATGTTGATGATTACAGTAAACGAAACCTTGGAAGAATTTTTATGCTTTTTTCCCCTTTTTTTCTTTAAAAATTAATTACATTTTCACTAAAGAATATTTTGCCAGCTTTAATTGAACGTAATTAAGAATAGTAAGATTATTACAGATAAAGAAAAGTACAGGTAATTAGTAAGAGATGATGAAAATAAAGTCGGTATCACTTACAATGAACGTGTAATATTATTCTCCTGCTAACAGAAGGGGGTACTCCATTAGATGCGATGCAAAGATAAGCTCCCATATGTAGTCTACTAACTCGAGTTATGTTCAGCTGCTCTCCTTCGTAAGTAGTAGCTACAAAAAAAGAACAGACTTAAATTTAAAAAAAAAAATATATATATATATATTTAATTATTAAAGTTTCTAAATTAATAAGCGAAATTAGCTATATATTTTACCTGAAAAAATCGAATTTACAATGTTGATATTCTTTTCTAAAATAAGCACTAGTACATATAAAATTAATTGTATTTTTCTTCATTAAAGTCAGTGTTGTTAGTTATAGGCAAACAAGTGAGAGCGTATAAGTATTTTTTTTAAGTTTAAAAATATGTACTGCTTTCACCTATCTTACTCTGTTAAAATATATCTATTTTAAATGTAACGGCCTTTAGTATTTTCTATGCTTTAGCTGATTTCGATTCCCAATCTTATTTTCCTCTTCACGCGATTTTTCCTCTGATCCCATGACATTTCTCTCCTTCAACAAAATATTGTCAAAAGCCGAAAGACAATAGGATTTAGAATATGTCTTAGATATTTTTTCCTTTATTTACGTGTTTCTTCTTCTTTCTTTTCCCTTTTTTTCCCTCTTCCTAAGAGCTTACAGATTGATAAAAATTTGACTTATTGTCAGAATTTTAAACCTTCTACTTTATTTTAGTGAAGTATAATACGCATATATATATATATTTTATTCTATTTTTTTCTTACATCTCTCGGAGTAGATACAATTACTTTATGTAAAAATTTAATTCCACNAGATTTGTTGGATTTTTCTACGGAGAGCAGCTGCTGTAGGAGCTATCAACACAATGTCATCGGCATACGATATAGTATGTATTATCTGATTTTCAATTTGAAACCCATCTTCATCTCTTTTAAAGCATTCATTTAGATCAAATAGGTAAAAATTGAAAAGTATAGATTTAAAGTAGATAAATATTGTAACTGTCGTATAGTTAATTAATTAATTTTATGCTTTTAAAATTAAACAACTACAGATAATGACAAAATATTCCAATTTATTCTTTGTATTAACATAATTGTTAAACAATCTGTTTATCCTTTTAATCAAAGCAAACTAAAGAAAAGATTCTTCCTAAGTGGAATTTTGTGTAAATAAATAATAATTTAAATAAGTAATAAAACCAGGAAGACGTTTACTAAAAAAAAATATTTATAACTAGAATTTAGCATCTTCAAATTCAATACACATGTAAAGTTGTTTTAAAGGTCGACTCCATGTGTGATTTCTATTCCTTCACAGTGAATAAAACGAATCTGAAGGCTTTAAATTTTGTGTTTTCTTCTGTTTGTAAGTGTTATAAAGTTTAAGTGCTTCAAAAATTATTCTTGTTATTACCTAACTTCACCAAAAACTTTTATAATATCGAGTTTACTTCATCTAGGATTTATACATAAACCCGTTTCCGTGATTCATTAATTATACATAATTTAGGAGCTCTGTTTTTAAGTTTATTAATGTTTGTTAGAGATTGAAGAGCCTTTTATACGTTATAAACTCATGACCACAATAAATTTGAGGTCCTGAAATATCTTTAATATTTTCTGTTAAATATAAAAAATTTCTTTGAGATGAGAATGGTATCAATACAATATTCATCAAATAACTTGAATAATTAATTTTTTTTCCACAAAAATTTATATTTCTAGAACATTAAATATCAATCATAAATATTAATTTTATTATTATTAATTTTAATTTTTAATTATGTAAATTTATTAATTATTTACAAACTCTTGAAAATTCAAGAATCTACTAATCTTAAAATACTTAAATCAATGTATTGAATTTTACAGAGTTGGAAATTTATTATCTTCTCATTTAATCTGTTAATTAAGGATCATTCCAATATTTTCGATATTGGATTAATCCTAACACATCCTAATTGAGATATATTATTTTTAGTTATATGATTTATTTGGGAGATTTTTTACTAATATTTAATTTTATTTATTAATTTTCTAAATTATTATATAACCGATAGAAGTTTTAAGATTCAATTTCTACAGTTCTTTCTTATAAAGAGTCTTTGACAAGAAGCAGATACATATCTACATATAAATGTAATATTCATATCAAACTATCAAGTTTGATGTAAATATTACATTAGAAACTATTTTTTCTCGTTAAAATATTTAATAATCTTAAAAACTTTTTAAACTTTTCGTTTTATAAGAAAATTTATTCGCAAATTCCAGTGTCCTCTAAGAATCTTTACATTCCTGCACCTGATTAAATTGTAAAACAATGGTTATTATCGCTGCATATTATATAATATTCAAGATTTAAAAAGATTCTATAAATATTTTCTTTATATAGAAACCATTTATTTAATAATAATCAATTTTTTAATATTAGAAATATTAAAAAAACTTATAATCATTAGATTTTTATTGCTCAGTTACTTATATGAAAACATCAATCTTATACACAACTCGCTCTTGATCAAACACTTCAAATGATAACTCTTTATTATACAATCCGCCTTTATAATAATCTATATCCTCTGCAAGTTTGGATTTTTCTATTGAATACTTCTTAGGTAAGCAAAAATTCTTTTCAAGCAACTAAAACTGAACTGATTTCTTCTTATTTTCAATGGGAATTACTTAGATATCTTTAAAAGTACTCTTGTCATTTTTGTGAAGAATATACTACCAATAAAATTGGACATTTCCTAAATATCTGTCCAATGTTTCTTCTCTTGCTGAATGAACAATTCTCCAATGAATTTAAAATTGATTACATCTTCAATGATAAGATTAGTAGGGCTACACCATTCAAACTCTCTATTTATTCAAAAGGGCAGTAATATTTATATTTATATGTAATTATATAAATTTACTTTAAATAAGCTTAATTTCTTCTCACTATTTATCAAAATTATTAATTTTATTATCAAAAAGTTATTACTGTTACTAGCTTAATTATAATAGGATAATATCCTCTTTAATGAATATTTAATTAATATATATATAAATAAATTATATATGTAAATTTTAACTTAAATTTAAAATATTTTTCTTATTTTTCTTTCAATTTTTACAAACCTGTAGGTATAGAAAGTGAATTTTTGACTTCAGTACTTTCACTTTCTGAATCTTTCACAGATCCAAAACTTTGATGTCTAGGAAATGCTGTCAAATCTGTGACAATAAAAAAAACGATAAAATGCCAAGACTATATATAAATAATAAAAAGATTTTTTATAATATATATACTTTAAAAAGTGAAAAAAAATAGTAATAAAATTTGTTAAAAATTTTTTAATCGATATATGGCAAAGAAAAATGTAAAAGTTAAATGAAATATGTCATTATGGAATTTATTATAAATGACATTTAGTCCTTTAAATTAGTTTTAAAGCAAAAATGTCGAATATTTAAATTCTATACCGAATATTTTGTAGATTATATATATATACATCTTCAAAACATCTAACCTACTCTGACAACAAAGAAATTCCTGGCATTCTGACGAAATTACATAACGAAACCATTTTACATGTAATAATCAAGATGAAAATTTTGTAAAACATGTAAAATTTTAATTCCAATATATTCAATTTACTTAATCAGATAAGGTTTAAAATATATATATATATATATATATACAGAACGTATATAGAAAGAGAAAGATAATGAAAGCTAACATTGCACAGAAAGCATTAGATTTTTTTTACACTTTATCATTTTCTTTTGCTTATTTTTCAGCTTCTGCTTCATGTCATGTATCTTTTCTGTTATTTTTTTATTGTTTGGATAATATTACTTTTCATTTTTTTTATTACAGAAAAAAATTTAACGATTATTTTACTGAATTCAAATCTTAAAAGTAAACATAAAAATTATGTTCATTCTCACTTTAAATAAAGATAAATAATCTTGTAGGAGTAGTTGTATCTATTCATTATTTGGAAAGTAATACTGATTAATAACATTTTCAGTAGGTTAGCGAGATTGAATAACTAAGATTTGGAAATATTCTGACAACATGATCCTATTCTTGAGGACCCCATTAACTTTAAGAAAGAGATAATCGTTCAATACTTTCTTTCTTGATAGATAACTTACTTTTCGTAGCGTTAAATAGTTTTCAGGTCTTTCTAAAAGAAGATAAAGAATTAAAAAAAAATTATTTTACTTCGATTTGTATTTTTTTTATTTTATTTTTTTTTCCCTTCACTCTTCTTCTTCTTCTTCTTCTCATTTTGATTCTGTCTTCCATTTGTTAATGAGACAAATGGTATTAAATAAATGATAAGGAATAAAAATACCAAAGCCGAATAGATTTTTAAAATTACTTTAATTGATAACATTCTATTTAATTCATTATTTGACTTCGTTAATTTTTGTTTTTCTTTCTTAATTTTTCTTGCATTATGCGTTTAGAAGTTTATCCGGATCATAGCTTATCTGATGATGGAATTTATCATTTTCTAACTATGTTAATGATTATTATTATAATTATATACGTTATTAATATGAAAAAAAAGTGAAAGTAGGTCATAAAAATATATTTAAAACCTTAACGATGCTATTAATTTATCGTGATAAGTCTGGAAACGTTCCTTTGACAGTCGTCATAAACCATTGATCAATCCATACTTATAGTTATAAGTGTTTGATGACGTTATAATGATTATAGATGATATAAATGATTGTTTGCGTGACAGTATGACTTCTTTTTTCACGGATGAAAATCACCACGATTCTTAACATTTATTCTATCCCTCCGGATCCATCAAAGACAACAAACTGACTATTGAATGATATCAAAGAATAAGTTTTGACAAAAGGCTACATATAATTGATGACACGAATAGTAGAAAAGAGGTAAAGCGTGTTATTTAAAGAAGATCAAGCATCAATATAACGGAAATTATTCCCCAATTGCAATTGTGATTAATCACATAGATCATATCTTTAACACGATTTGATAGTATTAAGTTACTTGCCTTCTGGAGTGACTCGTATATTTGGTATGGTTTGTTTCGTTGGTTCTTCCGTTGGTGGTGGTATTTCTATAAAGAAAAAGTAAATAAATAAATTCTTATCAATTTTATAGAAAAAATAATAGTGTTGAAAAACTCTAATATGATTAAAATTCTTATTATGTTTATCTTTTCAATGGAGCACTCGAATAAGTAGTGGAAAGATTGTATCTGGTGTGGAATGTTATCCTTACATAGGTCATATATATATATATATATATATGATAGTAGGATTGTTTATTGTGGGCGATAATAATATGGCGTATTCTCATCAATCAAGAAGCAACAAGTCTTGATTAGTATTGCAGTTTCTTATCGCGTCGAAAGATAAAAGAAACAATTCCATAAATCATAATTAAGTAGTATCGATCAAAGAACATTCAGGTGTTTTTATAGAACAAATGTAAATATTAAATAATTTAAATGTAGCATTAAAAATCGAATGTCTTTTAGAAACGGCGCAAGACACAAAGTAAAACTTATTGGGAAAAAAAATGGTTCCACATATAACTTTGAATATATTTTGTAAAAATTTATTAGAAATTAATTCTTTTCAGTGTAAAATAATCAATATATTGAAAAGAGATTTTTATTAATTACTGTATATAAAACATTACTTGGTTGGAATATACATTACATCTAAGTAGTTATATTTTTCTTCTTCAAATAATAATATATTTAAATAAACGCATATAATAAAATATAATTTATTATTAGAAATCGTTATTTTAAGAAAAATAGACTTAAAAAAAAAACAAGGTTAATGCCAAATACAGATAGAACTCTAGGGACGTTGCAATATGTTCTCTTATCCGAAGTAATAAGATTACCTAGGGGGTTGTTTATGGTATTTATCACAATTTTACTGCAACTTACACATTGATTTCCCTTTTTCTATCATCACTTTTATCATTTTATTGAATAATTCAGTAAATATTTGCCAGTCACATTACTTTCACTTCTTCCCAAGACTACAGTAGGAGGCCTAGCTGAAAAAAATGTGAACATCTTTGCTCCAAAATTTCTGAATGTACAGTATAAAAACAAATCAGTACATTACTGCAAGAATAAAGTTTTTATTTTTTTTAATCAAATTTTATTTCGATAATTTACAGATATGAAAGTGAACTAAATGCGAAACTGTAACTATTCATGCAATAAATAACCTAAGCAAATTTTCTTAAAGATTGCAGTAATTTTTTTTTTGAATACGATTACTTGCAGCTTTCTTTGGGGTCGTCCATTAATTACGTATACAATGAGGAGAATTATCTATGTGGACTTTTTTAGTGGTATTAGTGCATGCGAATTTGTTTATATAATCCAGATTACATGAGTCATATGAATAAACTATATTAGAAAATATTTTCAGAATTTTAAAAAGTCATTTCTTCTATATTAGATGGTCCATGAACGTAATTAAAGAGGAGGGATTTGTCAAAAGTACACAACAGTGAAGGAGATGATCAAAACGGCTCAAAAATTGTACACGTAATTAATGGACGGGCCCTTTTCAATCATCCGATCTCGTAAAATGTGTTATTGTCAGTAAAATTTTCTTTTAAATGTTTTATTACCGTGCTTAAACGAAACAGTGCATCTTTATAAAAAACAATGTTTGTCGATTCTTGAACATTTTCCGTTTCGTCTTCATCTTATTCAACCTCTTTATCTTCTTCCACTCGTTTTCTTTTTAACCACATGCCATATTTTAACAATCTCAGTAAATATCGTAGTGTAAAGAACACTGTCACTGTACGCCCTGGGCTGTTGATGTACCGTAAGATTGAAGATAGACACTTACAAATCCTCCATAGAATAATAGTACTCCCTTACGTAAACTGTTCTAAAAAACATACCAATACAGAACTCATTTAAACAAATTGTTCTGCCATATTGTCCTATGTTAACAACAGTCCCACTATACATAAAACAGGAGAGTGCTCTCTCAATTGAACTTTCCTTCTTCGATGCTTTGTTAAGTGGACACTATCGTACTTTAATAAATGATAATATAATTGTGTTAAAGGTTATTTTAATGTAATTTTACTTAAAAGTATAATTATTCAGAATTTATTTGCTCTATAAATAATTTATACAAAAATATGTCATAAACTCAATTACAGTTATGGCATGTTCCCCCCCCCCATTGGAAATAGATTCCGTT
>NW_019384294.1:685992-712192 GCF_000671375.1 Centruroides sculpturatus | reverse complement strand
TATATATTTTTAATTACAATATAATGTTTTAAAAAATTAATTACATTTTTTTCATTTTATTTGTATTTCATTTAATGAATGAATTCAAAAGTGATAAATTACGATTGAAAAAGTAAATTAATGAAGTAATTTAATTATTTATTTTTACATATAAAATAATTTCAAATGTTATGTTATTTATTTATTACACAAAATATTAAAATAAATTAAAAACATTTTATTAAAAAAATATAATAAGTTAGCTTAATTGAAATATTTAAATTTATCATTAGTTTTTGCTATGACAGTTTCTTTTTTAAATTTCTTTGTAGAAGGAAATGAATATATTTAAATAAGAAAATAATATAAATATCTTCAAAAAAATTAAATGTAAATTGATACTCTTTCTTAATAAATGATAAAAAAATAGCACAGATTTTTATATTAAGTGATCACATTTCAGCATATGAAAAGTAAATTATACAAGGATATGCAATGATAATCAATAAAATATTTTATAAAACACCGAGTAGTTTAATTGAGGAGGAAGGTGAAAGTGCTGTTTATAGTAATTTATAAGAAAAAGTTATAAAATCTTGCAGTTTTGACTTATTTAAAGTGAGAAAAATACTCGCTTACACGACGGTGAAACAAAGAACCAGCAGCGATTCGAGAATACAAGCGCCACAAGCAACAACGAAAGATTCGATAACATCGCCTGTTGTCAAAGACATTCTTCACGAATAGCACTGAACTATAAACACCGTATAGCACGTGATAAACACATTCTTGATACATTGAACACGCTGTTACTTTGTTTGGAGTTCTGTTATATCAGTCACATCGAACAGCAGGATACGATTGACAACTGTGCTCATCACTACGGGGTGACAGAATACAGAGACGTATTGACTTTTATGATCATTTACTGGATATTTTACTATATTTTTACATTTATAATGTGTTGATTTATATCTGATTCATTCAATAATATCAATATGATATTAATATTATCATTGGTATGCTAGTTTCCATAAGTACACAGTCGTAATTATATTATCATCAGCAATGGAATTTATATTGCTGTGTTCTCGTGTCAGTACTATTTTTACTCCTAGTGACGATTAAACATACTTTTACTTAATTTATTTTAGTACTAAAAAGTAACTAGAAAAGCCTATAAAATAAGATTATTATATTTTATTACATTGATTCATCATATAATATTTCAGAAAATTCTGAGTAAAGAGTGATTAATAACTGTATAAATGTGCATTGTAATTTGTGATTTTTCTAAACTTAAATTTCTTCTTTTTTCTAATTAATTTTTGAAGAAATTTAAAAGTGAAATTTTAAGAAAAATACTTGCGAGACGTAAATAAATTGTTATAAATTTATGTAAGAGTTGGAGCGATAATAGAAGTAAAAGTTTTTTTTTTTTTTTTTAAGAAAGTTAATATAAACTGAAAAATTTAATTTTATAATTTTGATATAACTGTAAATCTTCAAGATGCGTGAAAAACACACACGTTGTTTACCATAGAAAAACCGAGTGATCAGATTTTATCAATCTAGTACCAAATGTCGTTCTATTGACAAACACATTCTGTCAGTTCAGATGTTGCATTCTTGACGGAAACTATCAAAGCTAAACTTCAATCCCATGAATATATCAAACGTAGAACCGCTAAAAATCGTTGAATTTGGTTTTCCTGGACTTTTTCACTTTAATCCCTCTGGGTATTTCTCAGATTTGTAATTTCCTTTAAAAGTATTTACGTAAGGAAAAGATCGAATGAATATAATTAAAAAAAAATACATATAATTTTTTTCTCTACTTTTCAATATATAGATGTTATTAAACGATGTTTTATACACTATAAAAATATCGATTATTAAACTCACCTAACAATTTTTTACCTTGTCGCATTCCTAGAGGAATGGCCTCATTATCTTCTCTTCTCCAAGAAATATTCGGTGCTGGATATCCTTTAGCTTTACACGATAAAGATACGTTTGTACCTTCTCTGGCTATGACATCTGAACTACTTTCAGCCACAATAATATCTGGTGGTACTTGAACGAAATCAAGATTATAAGAAGACTTATTATCACAGCAGAACCAAAATACCGTAATCAATAGAATAAGATAGATTTTTATAAAAAATTACGGCCCATCAAGTGCTGAAAGACAAATTCATTTAACAGGAATTTTTATAATTATTAAACACTTTTTTTCCCCTGATACTTTTTAAACGATAAGGTGAACTATCCTCTAACAGCGTCTACCTCATCATTCATTTGTGTTGTAGAGCATCTTCTTTAAACACAATCTCATTAATTTTGATCCTTACAAAAACAAAACAAAGTTTTTTTTCAATGACATTAAAGGATTTAACGCGACAACTTATATAATTAAGTTAACCAAGGATAAACATCTTTAAGTAATCCTAAACTTAATGCAGGTCCACCTAAACACATTAAAAATACTNAGGAAATCCTAAGAGAGAAGAGGAGAAATAAATATCTATATTTAATTATATAAATAAATACAGAAAACTTCAAATACAGGAAATACATCATTACTTAGCACAATGATAAAATCTCATATAACATACAATTCATTAACAGAGACTAGCCTGGAATATATGGAACGTAAACTGAAATGTATACGTGCCTACTGTACTTATGCTTAACATTATACTGAGAATATTTATGTAGTGTATGTACTTTGTAAATACATATAAAAAGAGCAATTTTTAACTTTTTGTTACGAGAGAACATCATATCAAAAATGACATCATAGATTGAGAAGTCAGTCGCCATATCCCTTGGAAGGCATTATTTCAACAGTTTTTCATGGATTGAATACGTATACTGTCCTTTTTCATAAAAGAAGTCGTCAGTAGAAGTAAAGATGGCACCATAAAGTCCGCATCTTTATGAACATAAGAAAGAAAAAGAGATAAATTTTTCCATTATATAATATATATGTATATGAAAATATAGTCTATATATAAAAACGAGTCGATATTTTGATAAAATTTGTTAATATAATTTACTTCGTTCTTTAAATAATAACTTATAAACTTTAATGTATTACATATATTATTTTATTCTTTAAATTGTTAAGAAAACATAAATTTTTAAAAATCTAAATATGCTTATATTTTTTTTCTCTTGTTTTTTTTTTCTAAGAATTTAAGTGAAGAAAGTCTTGAAGAGAGATCACTTTAAATTTCACATATTTGAATTTGAATTTTAAAATCGGATTGTACAGCTGCGAAAATTGAATTTTCCTGACTGTGCAATACAAATTTACAAAACAAAACTCCCACGGTAACATATTAAAAAGAAGAAAGAACATTTTAGCCTTTACAAGATATTTAAATAAAGCATTTTCTGTTTAATTCTAAATTCCTTCTACCCTGTTAAAAATTATTCCAAATTTCTCATATATATATATATCCAGCACATATTTTATCTTTTCTTTTTTCTTTATCTTACATTTTTCTATCTTCTCGAACATGAAATTTTTTAGTCGACTGCGTACTACCACACAAATACAACGGCTGAGTTATAAAATCTTCTGTACAGTTTTCTTTGTTGATTTTCCGGACGGATTCTAGAAAATCTTATTCTTTATCTGTTAGTACAGCTAAGAAGTTGCAAAGCATTCAGGAAGTAAAAATCAAAGGAAGTAAAAAAAAATAAGAAGAGAGATTTTCTACTCCAACACTTGTGACGAGTAAGTTTGCACGTCAGAAACGACTGATAAAATTGATTACGCCACAGAACTCTGACAGAATCTTCGAAAAACGTCCTTCATTTCGATCGATCTGATGTCTTGTATAAGGTACTGTATATCTTTCACACGGAGGACAATCGTAGTAGATTAAATTGAAATTTCACCTCCCCCGTCAACTTATATACTGTAATATGTCGCAGAGTGGACAGTTAAATTTAAAGGTAACTCCCAATCCATTCTCGTAGATTTATCTTCGTCTTTCTTCTCAATGTCGCCTTTTCTTTCGATACACAAAACAGTCATTCTTCAACACGATGATGTACTGTATATATATGTAATATCGATAAATTTCCGTAAAACTGGAGAGGTAGACAAGGCGCCAGTAAGTCGGATAAACGTGTAAATTGAATCGATCTACGTGCTTCACGAAATTAAACGATTACAATGTAAATTTAAATGGATTTAATTGTGTATTTGAGGATATTAAGCTAACGTTCAGCTGTCGTGATCACAGTAGAAAGAAATAAATGGAGTGCTTCAATTAAGTCATAATTTCCAATTTTAGAAACCTCCGTACATGAAGAGGTTAAATTTGATGATGATTTTGAATTGATCGGTAGAGAAACTTGTCTCTAGATAAGCTATTATTTAATATTTTATAATTGGAATATTAGTTAAACATCGTTAACATGAGAAAGACTTGATGGATCTATTTATTTTTACTAAATAACAGCAAGTTTTTTATCACGTTGTAAGGCTATTAACGCAAAACTTTAATGGAAGTTTGAAGATAAAGTCGTGAATTTCTTATTATAATCGTAAACTAATAAGTAACTGCGATAAATATGCTGTTTATAGACCTATATATTTTAGAATTATCTAAATTTTTCTTACTAAATTGAGACATGAATTGTGATTACATAAGCGGAGTAATTCTCATATAGAGACCAAAGTTAATTTAAGTAGAATAGAAGTGATTAACTGAAGTTAATATCCATATTTTCCAGCTTATTTTCTTAAATATTACAGAAGTTGATAACCAATAGAAGAGCTTTCATAAATTTTTAAATATTTTATTAGTATAAGACCTGTAAAAGAGTTAATTATATAATGATAAAGATATATTTTTGTAAATTTTATTATAATAATTATTAATAAAAATATCTAGAATTTTTATATGTATATACTTTAATATTTTTATGGAAATTAATTAGTCATATGAAATAATCAATATAATATACTGTAATTTGAAATCAGATATAAAATCTTTCTTAATAATATAAAAATTAGTTTAAAAAGTCTTATATTTCGTTTCAATGATTTGTAGTCTAAATAAATACTTAAACGAAAATTGGATAGAAGTATCATTATTATAACAACAATTGGTTGAGGAAAATCAGAAATAATAGCATCTTGCTGATTTTCCTCCGTCTATTTATTTCCTGTAACTAATCGTCATTGGCTCAAACATCTTTTCGAACAATCTACGTTAAAATATTTCACAAAATTGCAAACGTTTCGTATAATTTATCTTATTTTTCTGTATCCTTTACATTTTCCATAAATATATTTACAGTTTATTCTATCTTAACATGATTTATGCGATCTTCTTTACGTTCTTACTATACTAAAACAATGTTTTTTTTCTTAACTTTTCGCATCAATCTACATCAACAATCGACCTATCAACAGTAAAATAACAATAACACAGTTATGAATATTGGATAAAAATTTTCTTATTATACTTGTCATTCGATATCTTTCGATGGTCATAGTTTAACAGGACATAACTCCTTCATCCCGATGTGAATTATGGGTAATGGAGTATGTAAATTATAACGACATTGATCGGTTATTTTCTATAGTTAACAACTATGTTGTCGTCAAATGTCTCAAGGTAGCACTTTTACCAACATCTTGTGCTGCATGGATAAGTTATTGATGAAGGAAAGAGACTCGAGGGTATAATGTATTTTTATTACATATGTAAAAGATTGCAGTTAGCTCGAAACAGCCAAGTTTTATAAGAAATCAACGCAAAGGATATCGTTTTCCTATTAAATGTGTGTAATCGTCAGCGGACTTTACGTAATGGCGAATGGCAACCATGTGTTTTAACGTTTTTTCCCTCTGTTTGAAAGAGAGTTTTTTTCCATATATGATCGTTAGATTTTTTAAATATATAAGTACTAAAAAATAAAACGCCATTTTCACTTTTATATGAATCTTTTTCCTTATATTACAACAGAATTCGATCACATAGTCACGTGTAATTTTTACGACTTTGATATAACTTGAAAATTTCAAAATATTTTTAAAAAATCAATTAAAATTTACGAACAAAAATCATTGTGGCATCGTCATAATGCTGGACTGCAATTTTTAATTATATTTTTAATTTATTTAATTTAAAATATATGCTCTCAATTTCAAATTATTAGTGTCTTGCCCCTGTAAATCATACTTTTCCTGTTAACAAAAGAGTCATGCCAGTCATCTATCTAACTCCGTTATGGATAAAAAGTTTTGAATTGAAATCACGTGACTTCCGGGCTATTCCTGAAGTTCGCATATAGTTAATCAAGACCTCCTACCTTAAGCTTTTCATATCTGGCCTCGACTTTCATCTATCTTACGATTAATAATGAAAAGACAGGGGGAATTTACAGATCTGCAACTTTTTAACTTGCAGTCCAAAATATTTTAACTCTAAATATTTACAAAATAATTTATTTAACCATACAACATTTAATATATATAAAAAATTTCGAATGTTATACAAATCATTCTTCGTTATCCTTATGTCGAGAAATAAGAATTTATATACAGTATATTGAAATTCATTTAAGACGTCATCGTTTGATAAATTTATTAAATTATATTAAATTCTAAATTTTATTTAAAGAAATTTTTGTGTTTTTTATATTTCAAAGTAATATAAACGGCGTCAATTATATAAAAACATTTTTAAAAAATAAAAATGAAGACGGTTATATTAATTATTAATATATCTTTACAATCTTGTTTCTCTCTATATATTTGATTTATCTTATAGAATATTCTATTTTGGAAAGCATTAATAATTTATATTCTTTAGCAGAAGACAAAATAATTAATTACCTGTAAATTTTTAGAAATTTTACCGAATAAAATTAAAAATTATTTTTAAATTATTCAAATATAAATTATTATTTTTTTAAAAATATGGTTCATTTCAATAGTGAATTCAAGTCTCAAAGGAATATTACGTATAAGTTTGTGCATATATATCAATTTTCTCTAAAGAGAAGCATCCCATACCTCATTTATCCATCTCTAAATGCACCTCTGCTTTACTTTGCTAAGTTATAAAAATATTCAAATAAATTTTAAATTATTTTAATTGTATTTTTATTATAATTGATGATAAAATAAAATTTTATTATCTTATAATTGAAAAATTAAAAATGAATAAACAATTAAGTTATACTCAACGGAAATAATAAACTTTTTAAAAAAAAATAACTGTCTATTTTTGCACTGGAATGGCGCCAATTACTTATAATAATGTATGCAAATTTTAATCTTGTGTACGGACAATTAAATAAGATTTTATACTAAAAGAAAGATATCTTCTCTCTCCATCTCTTGGGATATATACAAAACTCGATAAAGTTGCTTATGATAACAAAAAAAAACCAGTAAAAAAAACACATTCAAGACGTTAAATATAATGCAAATAAATCGATGATTTTTTTCTAGAATTTTTAAAATTTTCATTCAATAGAATCTATTTTACTACATTTTTTTCTAATTTTTCTAAAAGTCTTTCAACTACTTAACAACATGTTTAGCTTTTTTTAAGGGAAATTTTAAATTTATATAATGAACAAAATTAACTTTGTATGCGCATAATATACACATACATATATGAATAATTTTAAAAAATTCTAGAAATTTTAAAAATATTTTAAACCTATACAAATACATCTAACATATATTAATGATTAATTTAATATTTCTTTCAGCATTCCCTTCGTTTACTATGCACCACTTTGCATTTCTAAATTTAATTTTACTATTTTTTTTTGTCTAGTTTATTTCTTAGTCACTTCCCCTCTTCATTTTTATTCCTGTTTCTCCTTCTATGAATATAATTTTTCGTCCTTTTTTATATTAACTAAATCAGAATCAGAATGCCAAAAAGTTAAGTTTATTCTCGCTTGAAATATTTATTTGTACTAACGTAATCTGAGAAATACAGAACGAAAAAGATTAGTTCATAAGAAAACATTTTCACAAAGCTATTTTCCCTAAGGATCCTAAAATACTAACTCGATCATTTGAGATTTGTACTTTTAAACTTTAAAAATAAATAAAAATAATAGTAATAAAGATTATAAACAACTAAAAATAAATTTCTTCCTGTAAATATTTCATATTTTAATAGTTTATATATTTATAAATATTTACANTTTCATTGCTGTTATATTATTCTGAATTTGATGGTTTATTATATGCCATTTATATATTCTCATGTTTGTTTGTTTGTCGTTATGATAAATTAGTTATGATTGCAATAATTTTTGTTTGATGATTGAAAATTGATTTTGCATCAATTTTCATCAAGCAGTTATATAGACCTTTGACATTTAAGCCTATAATATCACAATATAATATATATATATATATATATATTTTCTTCGATATTTTTTGAGTTTATATTTCTTAATGCCTTAAAAGAAATTCGAGAAGTTTCTTCTATAAGGTAACAAAGAACATTATCAGATTTCAGGAAAAATAAATAAATAAAAAAAAACATATTCAGTATCAAGCAAAAAATATTATTTCAAATCTCGATAAGGCCTCATAAAACGAATGGTGTTATATTTATATAAATAATAAATTTGTTTATTATCTTTAAAACATTATTTTAAAATTATATATATATAATATGCAATTTATATCATCATAATATTTTCAATATTATCAAATATGTCCCCCTCCCTTTTCTAAGATTATATAGATCTATTTTATACTTTCTATAAAAGTATCATAAATCAAAAAACATCAGAAGATGAAAGTAAGCTTGATATACCATTAGTCGAAGCAGAATTGAAATTCTCTTTTGATATTTTTCTTTCGGCATAGCAAACAAGTTCTCCTCCTCTGTAATTATTCATTTTATTCTACGGATATATATATATATTTCTTTGTAAAAGTTTTCTTTAAACAGAGGAGAAAAAGAACATACCGCATATCATTGCCAATAAATAATTTACTTTTTAATAATAGTTTTCTTTTCTTTTCTCCTATTCACTTTTGCTGTTTATACCTTCCATTGCTTCTTTTAATGACTGATAAAATATGAAAGATTTTTCTCTCCGAATAACTTATGAAAACATCTTTTAAAGTTTAGTATCAATAATATCGATCATTAAAATTTATATTAAAAAATTTTCTTTATATATATCCAAAATTAGTAATACGCGTATAATAATAATTTAATTAATTTTAAAAAAATATTTACATTGAATACTGTAAAAATCTCGATAAAATATACAGAATGTGAATGGTAACTTTAAGGGAAAAATATATATATTATTTTAAAATAATTTTAGAAGTTTTGAGATGAAATCTATGCATAGACATACAGACATGCCATTAAATAAAATGAAAAAGTCGTCTCTTCTACGTGAGCAATACAAAAATCGAAAAACAGTCCTTATCAGTTGAAAAATCCTCAATACATCTACTTGAAAAATTATTTATTATTAAAAAGTATGATAAAAATATAGACATGATTATTACTTTTATCGATTCAACTTAAAATTTTGGAATTTTTTTTTCTTGTATTCAACTAAAAAAAAGGAAATAAAAGATTAAAGTTTATTGATCGAAGTTGTATATTTTAAATGAATGTATGTATATATATATATAATATCCCACAAGTATATTTGATAATTTAGCAAATTTTTAAATCTCCCTCGAGTCTCTCTACTTATTATGATAAGATAAAATTTAAATTTATTAGACGAAACGTCGCGATGAGTCAAAGAAGTTAAATTACAAATTTCGATTAAAAAAAAAATTGCAATTTTTAATTCTAAAAGACTTGTATGTAAAATTATCCATACATTTAATTATATATAATTAAAACATATTTATTATCATCATAAAAATTTAAAATTTATATAAATATTATAATTAAATATGCAATTTATAACCTTAATATTCTATATAAACCGAGCAAAACTTATTGTGACATTATGACAATGCCGGTCAGCAATTTTTAATTTACTTAATTTAGAATATATGCTCTCGATCTTAAATTAGTAGTGTCTTGCCCCTGTACATCATACTTTTCCTGATAACAACAGTCATGCCGGTCATCTATGTAACTCCATTCTCGAGAATAACAGACAGAAAAACAAACAAACAGTGAGAATTTATAGGTCTACAATTTTTTCAAATTGCAGCCCAATTATATATAACCAGTTATTTAATAATTTATAATTAAAACAATCTATGTAAATAATTTAAGTCTCAGGATCTTCAGATTATATTAATAAAAGTTTAATTTAAAGTATATTAAAAATAATTTTTTAGTCGTGAGAAATTTATTTAAAAATAGAAAAATAAATATTTTGCATTATAAGTTTCTTAACCAACCATACTTTTAAAATATGGAAAGTAATAATGAAAAAATGAACGTAAATAATTTTATTAAAAGGTTGATAGATAAAATATTTTCAAATTTTGAAATGATTCTTTCATTTTATGATAAGAAAAATATCCGTTAAAATAAATGAAAGCACATTTAAACGTTAACGTTATTTACAGTATGCTATTATGTACTCTAAGACTATATTTTTAATAAACACAGGGTTTAATTAAAAAATACACATGTTGTTTCGCATGATTCAGTTGAAAGTTACTGTTTATCACATTAGAGCAATGTTAATCCAAGTAGTCTAAATGTGAATAAATTCTACACAACTTGGAAGTAAATTCATTGAAATTTTTCTTTTCTTTTTTTAATAGTTCCATTAAACTTTTATATAGAAAAATAAATTAAAACAATTTTATAAATTGTTCTTTATATATCATTATATTCTTATAAAATTTAATAATTATTATAACTTAATTGAGCAATTAATCATATTTAACAATTGAGATTATTAACGATTCGTACTGTATATATAAAACTTATAAAAATTTATATAATAAAAAAAATTAAAAATATAAACGTAAAAAATGCCTCTTAAATTATATTCATTGTACTGGTTCTCGCATATTAAAATTTTTGTGTAAAATAAATTTTTTTCTCTTGTTTATTAAAGATAAATCATTAAGTAAGGCTGTAAATAAAGATAAAAATTTGTAATTATGTAAATACAGGGATTTAAACAAGTACATTGACTTCAAAGAGTTTTTTGGTTCGTTACTTAGAAACTGTGATAAGTACCAGAAAACCTAAGTGATTTTCACTAATGTGATTGGTTGATGATGGTTTTTCATTATTACGTTTCTGCATATGTATGTTTCTATTGGTGTTTTTGAAAATTAAAACTAAAGTGCAAAGAATTTAAAAATGAAAATCTTCACTAAAACAAGAGGCTGGAGACAAGTTTTTTTTTAAAAAAATCAGTGATTAACGAATAAGAATATGGTAATTAAACAATAAAAAATAATTTTGAAAAATATAAACTTATTTTTTAGTTTAATAATTAAATTATTTAGCAATTTGAACGAGATTAGAAAAAAATTATATTAGATTAAAGCAAACTGACATGGAAATCTTCACTCCTTTTCAAGTATTTTATTTTTTGTTTAAATTAAAGTCAAATTTTCAACACTTTATTCAAAAATTTCTTATTCACCAGTGAAAAAATATGATTAAATCACTTCTAGTAACCGAACTTATGAAATGGAAATAATCAAAACAGGTTAAATATTTAATTTAAAGCGATAGTAAATTCAAAAGTATAAAAATAGGTTTCTATATTTTATATATGAAATACTGGAAATAAAATTTTATCTTTATATAATTTACCTAACACGTCTAAATATCCAACTTGGCTCTTCATAGGTACGGTATTCAATTGGCACATATAGGCACCACGATCAGTCATCTGAACGTTGCGTATATGCAGGATAAAGTTTCTGTTATCACTATGACTCAAGCTTATACGATAATTCCGAGTAATGATGTGGTGGTGGATTGTCAAAATTGCTTTACTCTCCACTTTAATCCATGCTGCCTGTAAAATGGAATCGAATAATGTGATTGTTTAAATGTAATTTAACGCGAATACCATTGGATAGAGTTACATATAAACATTTTATAATTGCAAAGAAGTTTACTGTAGAAGATAGAAGTTTTTCTATTTTATCAATTCAAATTTATACCAATAAAAAAGAATAATAATAAATATACTTTTTTCTATATTTGTCTTCACAATTTTCCTGGCTATTTGAAATAGATTGTATACAGTTTGATGGTCTTCTTTTTTGGTCATAAGAAATATCGACAAAAGACTTAAGTTTGCAAGATCGTTCAAATTGGTTCCTTTTATCGCCATGAATTACTTTCCAGGTCGCATAATCTATCTTAGATATCTTTATTTTTTTATATGTTTAAGGAAGAAAAAATGAAGAGGAAGGAAGGGAGAAAACTTTATTTTACTTTCAAGATTAACGATTTCTTCTATCAATGCATTTATGCGAGATCAGGTTAGAAAGGAAATATTTTCTATATCCCGTAAAATTTCTTTCAATTCACTCTAACATTAATGAAATACAGTCTATTTCATGGTAGACACTAGACGAGTTGTTATCGTATCTCGACTGATGTAATAGCAAGTAAACTGAGATAATAAAACCGAGTTTACGATGGTTTTTATATCCACTGCAAGAAGTAGTGTCGCGTAGTGCGTTGTGTGTGTATTTGAGGATCGCCTCGTTACCATCCTTGAGCTTAAAAATAAAGTTGTAAAGTACAAAAGGTGAAGGTGGTTATAATTCACTACTTTCTAGATTCTGTCTTCGACAGAAAGTAAAAAAGATTCAGTGAGCTAAATCATGGTAGATTGTACTTTTTTTAATGTATTTTTGATCTGTTACATCTTGAGAGATAGTTTTTAAATCATTATTATCTTAATTTAATCTACTTTTAACTGGAGGGGAGTAAACTTACCCTATATGATCCTAAGTTATCTACAACACATGGCAGTTGGGCATCACGTCCTAGAGGAACTGTTACGTTGGAAATGGGTTCGGTAAATTCTGGTTCAACTTCAGGAACTGCTCCTAAAAAAACATATTTATTTATTTATTTTATATTATTTTCTACAATTTAGCTTAATTATATATCTTATAATTAACATAACAAGAGATTTAAGCATTAATGTCAGGGATAAGCACTCGTTCGATCGTCATTAGTGCTTAAATTTATAAATTTTAATGGTTTATTTCGTTTATAATTAGTTTGTATCAATTCTATACACAATTTTAGTAATAATATAATATAAAATTATAAATTTGACCTAGTAAAGGTAAACCGTTAGGCGAACAGTATAAAAAAGAACCAATTTCGGAAGAGATCTCCTTTCTCCTGACGTACCTTAAACATTTTCAAACTTGTTTATTTCTATCACCTTCTCTTAAGAAGAAATACGATCATCTCGAATGATTGGAAGCTCAGGTTTGAAGTATTATTAAGTATTTGGATGTCTCCATGTCTGTTGACAGGATTGTGAATGCGTCAATCCTCATTTTTATATCTTTTCGAGTTGACGAAATGAAAGAATCGAGGAAAAGCTACTGGAAAAATGGAACAAGAGACAGATGAATGCTATCCTCTCCAACCTCATTTATCAAAGTTTAGAATATAGACATATTGTACATTTATTCATTTAGAATCATAGTATAAAATGAAAAAGGTTATTTTGGTTCCATTTTACGGGATTGTATTATATTCTATACCGTCGACAGATTGAAAATAAGCGACAATTTCACACACGGCACTATGGCACGAGAAATTTGCTATACGTAAGATGAAAATACGTTTCATATGACGCTTTTTTCCCTTCATATTGAAGACTATAAGCACCCCAATGGTTAGAAAATAAATCCACTGTGACTGAATATTACTTCTTTCTGTCAGGTACTCTACTTTATTGATTGCAATTCAAGTCCTGTTTGTAGATCTTAGTGGAATACAACTAAAAGAGAATTTTTTTTTTCTTTCAACCTTTTCTTAGATTTTTCACTATTGTCGACTTGTACAATAAGGATAAAGCTTATTGTGTAGCTTCTGTTACTTAAAGTCTACATTGAGGTGTTTATTGACATTAGGCCAGATGTTTTACGATCTCTCTCTGACATTTTTTTCTTCCTCCCTCTGTTCAACTATTTGTCAGCCCATATTCTGTCTTTCTATGAGTTTATAGTACGGTAGTGAGAAAGTTCAATCGTGTTAGGGACAATAAATTAACCTAATAAAATTGAAAAAGTCGTGTTTATAAAACAAATCGGCGTTAAGTATAAAATTTTGATATATGGAGATAATAACTGAAATATCGACGGTATAAACAATCCAGAATTTTTTACCATTATCTAAATATTTATTGTGTATTAAAGTAAGTTTTTTTCTGTCAAAAACAGCCTTCATAAGTCAGCAGATGTTGACATAACCAATAAGTAAGCCCGTACATAGACGAATGTTATCATCATCAATTTATCTACAAATGCAACCAACTGTTTCACATTTTAGCTCGAAATAGTTTTGTTTGATATCGAATAAGAGGAAATTGTTTCTTGTCTAAACCACCAATAGACTATAAATTGCATTCAGTAATATGGCCATTCTATATCGGCACTTGAATGATTATCCTTTGCTAGTATCAACAGAAACATTTTCGAACATATTTACTTCCATATCATTTTACTAGCATTTGATCTTTAAACATTACTTCTTAAACTGTGAAAAATTCATTAATAAATAAGAAATTAAACCATTTTTATGAACAATTATAAAAAAATTTCATCGGTATCTAAGCTGTAATAAAATTCATTCAAGCGAATTAATCAAGGTAAAATGTGTTAAAGTAGATGTTTAGAACATTTATTTGAAAACACGGTAAATGTAATTAAAGAGAACAGTTTACTTTCTGCTACCTACTAACAGAAGCTATTTATTGCTTAACAATCGTCACAACTAGTTGAATGTCTTACACTTCAGGGAATAGGCAACTAGCTCATTGAATTTCATCACGAAAATTGAAAAATGTTTTTCTTTTTTTTTCCTTTTTATCCTCCCACTTTAAGAGAACAGATTTTTAAAATTTTGTTAAGATTAATTATACGTTTTTAAAAATAAAAAAAGTAAAAAAATAAAAGAATATTATAGTTTAATAACTTCTATAATGGTTATTATTATTATTATTATTGTGGATAAATTTGTTTGTTATCGATCGTTTGTTTGTTAGTAACCCACTGATTAAGTTCATTAACACGAATGTTAAAACAATCAAGCTACCACTGGGTAATGTTTAATCGATTCACTACGATTAAGCATTGATCCATGAATAGTTGTTCAGTAGACGAAATGTTTTTCAGTGACAAATGAAGTTGGCGAAGCAGGAAGATAAGACACAAATTGATATCAAGCCACAACGTTTATCTCTCTTTCTCTCTCTTCTCTCTCTTTCTTTCTTCTAAATAATTCTCCTAATCGGAGAAGGTGCGGTTTAACATTTTTGTTTTAGTCAGAACGGAGACTGCTGATTAATTGACTAAAACACAACCGAGTTAGGTATTATATGGCATTAGTTGCAGTAAACCTCAATCCTAGATGACGCAGGAGATTGTTAGCTACATATGAGATTAGTTTACTTTCCTTCAATACAATCTTATTTTCTATCAAAAGATAAAACTTGGATAAGTTTCTAATTTAAATAAAACTGTTCTTCCTTTTTTTTAATATTTTTAATATTATAAACCTTCTAAAATATTTTCTAATAATGATAAACGTTTAGCTTTACTTACTATTTTTATTTAGTGGTTCTTCGTACGGGTGAGCTGTAAGGGAATTTTACTACAATTAATACATTAATTTTATATTTTTATTTTATTTTCAAATTCTCATATTATAATTCAAAATATTTCTATAGTTAAAACTTGAACAAATTAAATATTAAATTGTTCAAATTTAACCTGTGAAATGCGGACAACCAAGACTTTTTTATGTATTGAAAGTACTATTTAATAAAAATGTTTATAGAATAAATATTTATGTTTTTATATAAACGTCTGTAAAAATTTAGTAATTAAATATATTTTATCTTTTTTATGAGCGTAAGAAACTATTTTATAACATATTTACTGTTATTTTCATAAATATGCATGATAATTTTATTAAGTAAACCTTTTATTTTATATATTTTAACGAAATTACTAAGTGAAACATCATGTTATAAACGCAAATGTTTAATACGTAAAACAGAAAAATAACGTAAAATAATAAATTTAAATCACATAGTTTTATACTGTGCAAATACCAACTGAGAATCATTGAGTAACCTAGAGCACTTCTTCCTGTAAAGTGAATCAACATTTTCGAAATATTGACCATCTAAATCCTGAAAAACCAGCTTCTAGTATTCGTTTAGTCCCTTATTTAAAAATGTAGAATAAAAAAGAAATACTAAAACTAAGTTTCCTTCCATCTTGCAGTGTTAANTCGTTAGTTTTCTTTTTTTTCGTGTAAGAAATGTTAGGAATTCAATCATAGATATTGCAAGTTCAATCAGGTCAGATTGGTTGAATAGTGTTTCGAGAATTCTCTTGATACTGCTCATATAACGAGGTTTGAAACACACAATACAGGAAAGCAATATCATTCTCGAACGAAATTGCAGCCACTGCCAAGGAAACAATAGCGAGTCACCGATCAAAGTAGCAGAGATTCCATTCTTGGAGACTTCTCACCTCAAACAAGAACTCTGCTGTAGAAAGAAATGATACGGTGTCTCCATTACCAACTCCTGTCCGTGATAATTACGTCTTGGATCCTGGTTGAATGATGACATTCTTTTCCAGATGTTTCGGACATCTACGTCTTGTCTTACAGATATCATATGTGACCACAGGTTCCTCTAACTCCTATACAACACATCTTTTAACGTATCTACTGACGATTCTCTTATGAGTTGACTGAATGATTTTATAAATATAATCTCTCTTTTCTTATTTGTAGGTTACGAGAACAATAAATTTTATGTTATGACACAATCATTTTTTTTTCTCTTCTTATATTTTCACTATAATAATAGTAAATATAAATAATAAAAAAGTATTATTACAAAAAATGGTCAACCGTATAGGCTATTTAATTTAAAATTTCATGAAAAGTGTATTTTTTTCCTCTCCCTTCCAGAAAGTACTTTGCACCGAGAGGTCATTCACAATTTTTATTACTCTAAAATGGCAAAATTCCAAATCATATGTGGAGTCATTCTGCGATAGTTTATGATTAAATTTTTATTTACTATTTTTTTCTTTTTAAACTTATCTTATTCAAAATCTTTACACCACAACAAAAATATTGTGTTTCTTTAATATAGTAACAAAAAACCAACCCTAAATTATAAAAATAATATAAAATTTAAAGCAAAAAATTTACCGAATTAAATACTACAAAAAATATTGTCAATCAAGATTATATAAAATTTAATTAGAAAATATTTTTAAAGAATGTAAAATAATTTTAAACGTATACAAAAAAATAATAAGATTATTAATAATTTTTTTTATTGTTTATTGAAGGAACGAAAATATTAATACATTGTTTACGTGGATATTTCACTTAAACAATATGAAATTAATAATGAATTTATTAATTTGAATTCGAAATTTATATATCTATCTCATTTAAATTTCTTTTAATAACAATTATAAATTTTTGTCGTTTCTAAATAAAGTTGTTATTTGTAATAAGTTTATTAGGAGTGTTAAGTGTTTAGAAGTGTTTGTTGTTGAGGTTCGATTGTATTAACATTCGAACTTCAATAACGAACACCTGTCAACAACAAACACCTCTAAACAATGGCCACTTTTTACGTTTCCCTCAATGGCCATTTTTTTTAAAGATTTGACTGCGCTACAGCTCGATTCTCAGCTTCTATACTGATCTTTCTTACGTTTAATTTAGTTTATTAAAATTATTTCTTTGTAAATTTTGCAATTATTACCTTTCTAAATGTACAAAGCGTAATGATATTCCGCGCTAATATTTTAGGGATAGATTCTAAGCTTAACGTTTTTCAAATTACAGTCGACCCCCTATAACACTGTTTATTTTTCCGTTTTATATGAATTCCATGTTGTACGAGTCACTTAGAATTTACAAATACGTGTGCTGGGCTGTGAACGGCTCACGTATTTGTAAAATCTAAGTGACTCGTACAACATGGAATTCATATAAAACGGAAAAATCAACAGTGTTATAGGGGGTCGACTGTAATTTGAAAAACGTTAAGCTTAGAATCTATCCCTAAAATATTAGCGCGGAATATCATTACGCTTTGTACATTTAGAAAGGTAATAATTGCAAAATTTACAAAGAAATAATTTTAATAAACTAAATTAAACGTAAGAAAGATCAGTATAGAAGCTGAGAATCGAGCTGTAGCGCAGTCAAATCTTTAAAAAAAATGGCCATTGAGGGAAACGTAAAAAGTGGCCATTGTTTAGAGGTGTTTGTTGTTGACAGGTGTTCGTTATTGAAGTTCGAATGTTAATACAATCGAACCTCAACAACAAACACTTCTAAACACTTAACACTCCTAATAAACTTATTACAAATAACAACTTTATTTAGAAACGACAAAAATTTATAATTGTTATTAAAAGAAATTTAAATGAGATAGATATATAAATTTCGAATTCAAATTAATAAATTCATTATTAATTTCATATTGTTTAAGTGAAATATCCACGTAAACAATGTATTAATATTTTCGTTCCTTCAATAAACAATAAAAAAAATTATTAATAATCTTATTATTTTTGTATACGTTTAAAATTATTTTACATTCTTTAAAAATATTTTCTAATTAAATTTTATATAATCTTGATTGACAATATTTTTTGTAGTATTTAATTCGGTAAATTTTTTGCTTTAAATTTTATATTATTTTTATAAATAAATTTTTGTTAATTTTTACAATTTTAATAAGTATCTTATCAATAAAATTATATTAATAAACACATTATTATAAAAAAATATTCAAGAATAAGTGTATTTCTCTGTAACGAATTTCTCTTGAGAATTTCTCTTAAATATTATTTTTATAATTTAGGGTTAAAACTATTAAATATTAAAAATTATATATTCTTTTATTTTAAAAAAGCTAGCAACGTTGTTGTTAAATTTTTCCGGTATTTTTTATTTGTTTTTATTCCTAATAATTGCTACCACTACCTTTAAGTCTTCAGATTGGTTCGGGAGANCTTATTTTTTGTTCAGCGAGAAAAGAAAATTTCAAAAGAAAAAGGTATTTTAGAAGTAATTTTATTTATTCTCTATGATAGAATTCATTTTCAAACACGAAAATTATTAAAATATGATTAAACAAATAAAGACATCCGATTAAAGAGTGCTATTGAAATTTTAAAATCAATCTTACAGAAATATAATAATATTATTAACTTCGGTAGATAATACCTTCATTTAATATCTTGAGTATAAAGGAAAACCTTAATGTGAACGATAGAATGCTAAAGAATACTTACAGAAGCAGAATTAGTAAGATAAGAGCATTGGGAGAGATCAAACAGTATCAAAGGCAGAAAGCGATTAAGTCGAGCATAAACCAATTAATGATATCACTCGATAAAAATTCCGAACTTTTGAAGAAATCTTTCAAATTTCCTACTTGTTTAAATATCAAAAGGAAGTAGAAATTATTTAGTTAAAAGAAGGTTATCCTCGTATATTAATTAACATTTCGTTAAGTTTCTTTTTTTTCGTGTAAGAAATGTTAGGAATTCAATCATAGATATTGCAAGTTCAATCAGGTCAGATTGGTTGAATAGTGTTTCGAGAATTCTCTTGATACTGCTCATATAACGAGGTTTGAAACACACAATACAGGAAAGCAATATCATTCTCGAACGAAATTGCAGCCACTGCCAAGGAAACAATAGCGAGTCACCGATCAAAGTAGCAGAGATTCCATTCTTGGAGACTTCTCACCTCAAACAAGAACTCTGCTGTAGAAAGAAATGATACGGTGTCTCCATTACCAACTCCTGTCCGTGATAATTACGTCTTGGATCCTGGTTGAATGATGACATTCTTTTCCAGATGTTTCGGACATCTACGTCTTGTCTTACAGATATCATATGTGACCACAGGTTCCTCTAACTCCTATACAACACATCTTTTAACGTATCTACTGACGATTCTCTTATGAGTTGACTGAATGATTTTATAAATATAATCTCTCTTTTCTTATTTGTAGGTTACGAGAACAATAAATTTTATGTTATGACACAATCATTTTTTTTTCTCTTCTTATATTTTCACTATAATAATAGTAAATATAAATAATAAAAAAGTATTATTACAAAAAATGGTCAACCGTATAGGCTATTTAATTTAAAATTTCATGAAAAGTGTATTTTTTTCCTCTCCCTTCCAGAAAGTACTTTGCACCGAGAGGTCATTCACAATTTTTATTACTCTAAAATGGCAAAATTCCAAATCATATGTGGAGTCATTCTGCGATAGTTTATGATTAAATTTTTATTTACTATTTTTTTCTTTTTAAACTTATCTTATTCAAAATCTTTACACCACAACAAAAATGTTGTGTTTCTTTAATATAGTAACAAAAAACCAATAATATTTTTTAAGTTAAAATTGTAAAAATATATTTTCTAAAATTTATTTTTTGTTTCTGTTGTTATTATTATTATTATTATTATATGTTTTATGTGTTTATTTATTTATATTTATGCACGTATCTGTATATATGTATGTATTTATTATTGAAAATTTGCATTTTTTTTCCTCCTCCCTACAAAATATACAATTTTTATACTTTAAAAATATTATGACTATGTAAAATTTTTCTTTTATGATTTTAAAATTGTATAATCGAAAAAATATATATATATATAACTTATATATTTTTTTAAAATATCATAAAATAAATTATGTTTATGTAAGTGTTCTCGGCGTCAATATATTATTTTAATATTAATTTTTTTATTATATTAATATTAAATATTCTAAAAGTTGTAGCATATAATGCTTTAGATAGTCTTAAAAATAATTATTTTAAATAACAAATGATTAAGTTATTGATACAAATTTAATATTTTAACGCATATAAATGACGAATGTCTTGATTATAATTAGAAGAATTAATGAATATTATTCTCAATAAATTTGCCGTCTATTATAATTAAAATAAACAAATTTTATAATATAATATTGAATTATTCGTACTTAACTACTATAATTAACTAACTAATTAACTATTATTTAATAAAGTAAACATATCTATTTAATTATAATTATATATCATGTTTAACTACTTATTTTTGTTTAATTACACAAAGCTTAAACAAACTTTAATAAAGTATTGAAGATTTAAATACAAAGATAGATATTCAATATTATTACAGAACAATATCCAAGAATTAATTAATATACCAAATTCTGTATTATCAGAAATTATTATTTTAATTTATTCGTTATTATTGCTTTTCAATAATGACTATCTTTACAATTATAACTTCAATAACTCATTAATTTTCTATTAAATAAAACTGTAACATAATCTACTGTATTATATTATAGCTCTCGTAATAAATCTAAAATAATAACAATAATAATAGCCTTACAATTATATAATATTTGCGTATATACAATACTATATATACATATGTATAGTTTATATATTTCTATCGTAATTGCATTATATACAGCTATATATCTTGTAAATTGTGGAGTATAGTAGACATATGATACTTATATATATATATATATCAGTGGCGTAACCTGGGGATAGTCCATAAGATCTGTACCTCATGGGCTTTTGCAGAGGGGGCAAATGAGGCATTTTTCCTCCCCTGGAATAGAATAAATAATTCCACAAGTTATAATCGTAAAAATGATTGAGATGTGTAATCTTACACCTTCGACCACGAGACTCTTTTTGTATCTTTTTGTATCGAAGCAATACTGTGTTCTATAATCTATTTGTAAAGAAAAAACCCCAAAACATTTGTTTCCAAGTTTTAATCCTCCTAGAAAATTTTCTGCGAACACTCATATTTGAAACTTAATTGAATAATAATCACTACGTACGAAACTTTAAATATTAAATATATTTTTCTGGGTGATACTTTAAGTAAATTTTGTCTACTTCACTGATATATCACATATATATACTTTACATATGAAATTATTATAAAACTTTACTTATTTGGCTATTTAATGTAGTATTCCTTCTGCAGGAAACTACCCTGTATATTTAATTATTAATTTATACTGTCTGCATGTTATTTACAGTTCATTTATTTATAAGGGTTATTATGAAATGTTATATATACTTTCCCAATAAGGATATTAGATATTTTAAATTGGTTATAACTAAATAAATGTGTTTATAGATGAAAATTATATTATTCATTTTACACCACATTCAGTATATTTGTGTAATAAATTTAAATTTGTTAAAATAATAGGATTAACTTGGTATTGAAAGATCTCTTTCAACACGAAGAATTAATCAATTTATTATGAAGAGCAATATTACTCTTCATAATAAATTGATTAATTGTCCATTTATTGATCTAGAAAATTAAATTTAAATATTTTAACGATCAATATTTTTATTTTCATATTATTACGTTACAAACACAACTTAATTTCATTCTAATTTTACAATGTTTATAACCTTATTTACTTGTATAACATATATATACTACAGTACATATATTCATCATTAAAGTTATTGCTCTCTAGAAAACATTTAAGCATAAAGATAAACTTTATTTTAACCATCAACCTAATTTATTTGTTTAAGTGGTAAAAAATACGGTAATTCATTTTATATATTTCTGTTTTTTTTTTTCCTCCAAGTAATTCTTTGCTTGAGGAAAGAGATCGTCATCCCTGACAGACCATAAAATTCTTCAAGATAGCTTTTAACAATGAAGTGATTTCGCCATCTCCTCTAAATGTTGTGTCCTATCTTGTCTTTAAAGTGAATTCTAAAAGACCTTGGGGGAATACAAAAGTCAGAAATGTATTGGTTAACCGTGGCTACTTTTATCGACCTATTAACACTTTTATTACAATCAAGGGATCCTGATAAGTTGCTACTAGTAGAGTCATTTGGCTCAGATAGCTTTCGAAGAATCATAGTACATTAAAGAATTCAAAAACTGATTACTGTTTTGCTGACGACATCAATGTCAGGTGAAATTAATAGGAATTTTTATAAGCTGACGTTTACTAAATAGTACAATAGAATAAGAAGATGGAGAGGAGGAGGGATGAAGGAAAAAAAAATTTTATAATCAGGTGAAGTTAGGTCAATTAGCAAGAAGCCTCATCAATATAAAGGTAATTGAGCGAATAAAAGAAATTTCGAAATTTGCATGTGGTTCTCCTAATCTGCACTCTTTTCTCGTTATTTGAATGCTGTTGGATCTTTGCTTGGTAGACTTATGTCGAGATGAGTAAATTGACTTAGTTATGCATTGATGGTTCCATGAAATTCATGCTTGAGAGAACTCGCCAACTTTTTTCTCTCCTATTATAAAAAAGTTAACATTGTAAGCCAAAAATGGAAACTCTTCTAATGGCTTTACACTATAATAAAAATTTCTGAATAGATGCAAATATTTTTTGATGACATTAAAAGTATTTAAAAAGTGAAAAGGGAATGGTAGAAAATTTAAGTAATGCAAATTTTTTTCCTTTATATATTTTACATTATATCTTTAAACAAAGTTTTTAATCAATATCAATAATGAACTCTTAATATAATTTTTACCATTTTATAATAAAATATATCAACATAATCGATTTAAAATTTAAATGTTAAATATAATAATAATAAAAAAGTTTTAGTGTTTATGTAAACATTAAGTATTTTATTACTAAAATAAATATTTGTTATCGCTTATACGATTTATTAATTTAATATTACTTTAATTTTTTATGTAAAAAATATAATATATATTTTTATATAATTAAGTTAGTAGTTANCAAATACGTGTGCTGGGCTGTGAACGGCTCACGTATTTGTAAAATCTAAGTGACTCGTACAACATGGAATTCATATAAAACGGAAAAATCAACAGTGTTATAGGGGGTCGACTGTACTCGTCATTTTCGAGATTGGATTGCCAATTTTAAATCTCTTGCTTTAAGAATATTGCTGTTTGTTTCTTTTTTTGTGTTCACGACAATATATAAACTGAAATTGTATTTTAAATTTTGAAATTAGATTTTTTGAATACGCGGAAATCAAACTTGGTTAATACGAGTATTGAACTTCAATTATTATTATAAGAAGTAAATGTCCGCGTATATAAAGAATATTTTGAGTATTTGTAAATTATTCTGTTTAATTTTATAAAAACCAAAATATTTAATGTAAAATTACATTAAAAAACTCTTGTTTTTTACTGTAAAGAGGAAAACACCAGTAGGACCTACTTGTATAACATTTACTTATCTCAATCCGTTGACAGAAGCATGAAAAATTAGAAAATTACTTTAAAAACTTGAAAACTCTTGACGGGGAATTTGAAAAGTATACTTTTTGATAGACTAAATCGAAAAAGAAGTAAAATTCTAAAAATGTTTATAGAAAATTCTAAACTTATTTTTGATTCTAGAACCTACCCCTAAAATATTGGCAAGGAGTTATAGTCCTGTTTACAGTTATATACAATATTTACTGTTATTTTCATAAATATGCATGATAATTTTATTAAGTAAACCTTTTATTTTATATATTTTAACGAAATTACTAAGTGAAACATCATGTTATAAACGCAAATGTTTAATACGTAAAACAGAAAAATAACGTAAAATAATAAATTTAAATCACATAGTTTTATACTGTGCAAATACCAACTGAGAATCATTGAGTAACCTAGAGCACTTCTTCCTGTAAAGTGAATCAACATTTTCGAAATATTGACCATCTAAATCCTGAAAAACCAGCTTCTAGTATTCGTTTAGTCCCTTATTTAAAAATGTAGAATAAAAAAGAAATACTAAAACTAAGTTTCCTTCCATCTTGCAGTGTTAAATCAATAGTAAATTTAATTTAAATCATTTCGCAATTAAAATGAATACATTTTATTTTTTCTTTCTTTGGCTATTATATACAAGAGGGAAAGTATGACGATCGGTCAAAAAAATGACTTCCCCAGATTATTATTGTTTTGGACGCGGAGCATCTTGAAACGCAGAGAAATGCAAATAAAAATAAAAATCGTAAATCTCGATAAGAATGGGTAAAAGATTTCACGTAAATTATAACTTCTGCATATCGTTTGTGGAAGAAATTCACACTCACTCACTCACTTCTAGACATAACAGGGGACAATTTGTCTATCTTATCGACCCATCCGTCAATCACATCTCTCCTTTCCCCCTCACGAAACCACAAGCAATAAAAAAGAAACCTAGTAGGTACAAGTTCGTCCTATTTCACTTGTGCAGCTTCGTGCTCTTAAAGCGATTTACCGCATCGAGGGATTCCTAGCTTGAGTAGAAAATGTTCTACCGTTTCTCCTAAATCTCAGTTGGAAATTTTAATGTTCTTAAATGGAAAATAAAATAATATAAAATGTATTTTTTTAAAATAAAATTGATTTTTTTTCTGTTCTTTCTTTTTAAAGTAAAATAAACGATGAATAAAAATGTATATATATATTGAGAAAATTTATTTTAAAATTGGATTGACTTTGATCCTTTTATCAAAATCTCTCTGCTGGTAATCTCTAAAAAAATATTTTAAAATTATATTTAGATATTCGTTTATGGAAATTATTAGTAAATTTTCTTTTTGTTATAACTTGATATATATATGTATATTTTAAGAAGCATGCTTTTAATATTAAACACTGTTTATGATTGTGTATTGTAACGTATTTAATATTCTTTTTTAATTTTAAATTATAAGCTTATTATGATTAAAAATATAATATTCATAGGTTCTATACATAATTTACCGTAAAGAAATCATTTTAAGTAAAAATTTTTGTTCTTTTAATCAGGTAAAAAGGTCTTAATGCGGTATATATTTTGATAAAATATTGAAATTTTCTTGATGAGATAACCTTTTAGAAAATATTGATTTAAAAAATAATAATAATAATAATAAATTTCCTAAAGATGAATTCTTTTTATAAATTTTATAATAATTTTATTAATTTCGATCAATAAAC
>NW_019384294.1:682713-684032 GCF_000671375.1 Centruroides sculpturatus | reverse complement strand
ATATATATAAATAACATTGAAAATATAAATTTAATTATATTTAATTTGAATTGTTGAATAAATTTTGATTTAATTCCAAATAAACAGAAGAAATAATATAAATTTATTTAAGTGTATATAATGACAACTACGAGATAAATAAATTGAAAAAAAAATACCAATTAAATAAAAATAACAATAATAGAAAATTTAAATTAAAGAAAATGTGACAGAAAACGTAAATTATACTTACAAGAAAACAAAAATATACTTTCTATGATATTTGTAAAAGAAATATATTTTAAGGTGCGTAACACGCAACAGGATCATTTACTCAAGGATTTGTTCTTTGTATATTTTATTTTCGTGCAAATTTGGTGAAATTTTTTAAGAACACGTGTATGAAATAAAAAAAAAAGAATAGTTCTTTAATAAAACATAAAAAAAAATAAAAATAAAAATCGTAAATCTCGATAAGAATGGGTAAAAGATTTCACGTAAATTATAACTTCTGCATATCGTTTGTGGAAGAAATTCACACTCACTCACTCACTTCTAGACATAACAGGGGACAATTTGTCTATCTTATCGACCCATCCGTCAATCACATCTCTCCTTTCCCCCTCACGAAACCACAAGCAATAAAAAAGAAACCTAGTAGGTACAAGTTCGTCCTATTTCACTTGTGCAGCTTCGTGCTCTTAAAGCGATTTACCGCATCGAGGGATTCCTAGCTTGAGTAGAAAATGTTCTACCGTTTCTCCTAAATCTCAGTTGGAAATTTTAATGTTCTTAAATGGAAAATAAAATAATATAAAATGTATTTTTTTAAAATAAAATTGATTTTTTTTCTGTTCTTTCTTTTTAAAGTAAAATAAACGATGAATAAAAATGTATATATATATTGAGAAAATTTATTTTAAAATTGGATTGACTTTGATCCTTTTATCAAAATCTCTCTGCTGGTAATCTCTAAAAAAATATTTTAAAATTATATTTAGATATTCGTTTATGGAAATTATTAGTAAATTTTCTTTTTGTTATAACTTGATATATATATGTATATTTTAAGAAGCATGCTTTTAATATTAAACACTGTTTATGATTGTGTATTGTAACGTATTTAATATTCTTTTTTAATTTTAAATTATAAGCTTATTATGATTAAAAATATAATATTCATAGGTTCTATACATAATTTACCGTAAAGAAATCATTTTAAGTAAAAATTTTTGTTCTTTTAATCAGGTAAAAAGGTCTTAATGCGGTATATATTTTGATAAAATATTGAAATTTTCTTGATGAGATAACCTTTTAGAAAATATTGATTTAAAAAATAA
>NW_019384294.1:680390-682641 GCF_000671375.1 Centruroides sculpturatus | reverse complement strand
ACAGATACGAATATTATTATAATTAAATAATATAATTTATTACGTTTAAGACTTTACAGAATGGTTTATAGTTTAATAATTTAAGATTTTCAAATGATATTATACAACTAATAATATTGACAGTCTATACTGTAAAATATGAATTATTGTCAGTAAATTTAGAATATATTATATAATTTAAAGTTGAATAATTTATAGCAAGCTGTAAAATTTTCATAGCATATATTGTAAATATTATAAATTATTCAACTTTAAATATATAAATATTTCAAGTATTCTTTAATATTTACATGAGATGATAGGAATAAATCACAATATTAATTTATTATACTATACAAGTATACATTAATTTAATATATTTAAGTTTATTAAATGATATATTATACTATATAGTACTATATAGACTAATAGGGACTAAATTAAATTATTTATATTAATTGAATCATCGATACTGTATAATATATTGTATATTTAATACAGTGTATTGTATAATATAACCTTATTTATCCACGACTTTTTATCAACTATAACATATTAAATTGTGCATTATAAGGTTAAATGATATATAATTTATAATATATTTGATAAAAAATTACTTTAATTTTTAATATTACGAAGTATTATATTATATTTTCTTATTTTTTTATATAATTTTATTAAATAGTCTAGAAAATTATTTTATATTATTAAAAATAATTTGAATAGTTGACATGTTATTAATAAATTTTTAAAAGTTTTTTTTATTAAAATATTAATTTTATATTTACTCATTGTCCGTTAAGTTAATCTGAAACTTCTAAAATAGCTGATGAATTCTTCAAAAGACATAAAAAAAGAAATTATGTTAAAGCTTCTTTAATGATTAACAAAATTACTTCTCGGATATCCTCTCTTTATTTTGGATTTTATGAGTGATTAACAGGCCATCACACCAAATTCACCAGTAATTAATATCGACGACAAGATCTCCTCAAAAACTAATTCTTCATGCATATCTGATATATCGAGAAAACGAGTAAAGAAACAACTCCCACTTATCACCCCTTCAACACAGAAAATATCAAATACATCAATGTAAAGGGAGAAAACGATTAAAACTCTCAAAATAGATGACAGTTATAGTCACTTTTAGGGTACTTTATATATTAATGGAGCGATTTGGATGATGGCCGTGTTGATGCCAAGTTGGACGAATAGTTGTCAGTAATTACACATAAGGTACACAGACTGTTGGAAGGGGTGGAACAGAAAAAAAAATGGCGATTGAAAGGGGGTTGGAAGATGCCACGTCAAATCCCAAGCTGACGTGTATTAATAACATGGACAACGTGTGACTAATGAGAGTTTGACGGGTGACATTAATCACCATTGAAGCGGGAGGAACTTAGTCCCGTAAGATACACAACGAATTTTATTTCTTTTATGCTTCAGGTGACCTGACCCACTAGTATTAATTATCGACGTTGTAATATGCGAGTGGCTACGATAAGTCAGAATCTATAACTCAGACGAGAAAATATATAAATTAAAATTATTAGATACGAGATTTCTCCAAACGTATTTGTATAAAATCTGGACTTTTTTAAATTAGTTCAATAGATTTATTATTCATTTCTCTAACTGGCATTGTTTACTGGATATTATAACAGATCATAAATTAATGGTTTATTAGTAATCCAGGAATAAACCTAGATGTAAGCAATAATGAATCATAGTTAGCATTTATCATCTTACAATAATCCTTAGCATTCGAAGCAATTAATAAAGATGAATCAACATAATTGTTCTGTTACTTATATTGTAAATACTTGACAGAAATGGTTATTTATTACATATACTTGTATATAAATTTTTTTAATTTAAAATTTATAAGTTTAACTAGAGAGAATAATGTATTAGCTGATTTAATATCATATAATTTTATGCTTCAATATTTAATTACAAGTAAATGAATGGGTGCTTAGTTTGGGAAATTCCATTTCGCACAACTCTATTCAATAATTATCTGTTTAAAACAACAATTATATTAACTGATAGATTATTTGATAAGGGAACAAACTAAGTAAACTTTATTCCGCGTATAAAATAAATTTTTACATTACAAAATTTTATGATTTATAAACTGTGCATTAATCAATTGAAATACAGAAGAGATAAAATGTGTTTACATTTAAATGTTAATTAATGATTTCGAGTAATACTTTTAATAAATGAAATATAAAGCTTATAAATTAAAAATGTATATATATAT
>NW_019384294.1:671681-680016 GCF_000671375.1 Centruroides sculpturatus | reverse complement strand
TTATTTTTGAATCAAAATTTTAAAGACATTATTCAGTAAAATCTGGCATAAAACATTCAAGTCGAAACCATAGATCTTATAGTGATTAGATTTCATAAAAAAGATGAAGACGATGTGTAAACTCGCAGCACAGATTTGTTTAGAATAAAAATTAAAAATTAAAAAAAAAAAGAAGAAGAAAAAGAAAGCAGAGAGAAGCCTGCAGATATAAAATATAAACGAACACAGAGACTTGACAAGTTAAAAATACTATTTATTTAATAAAACTTATGCATATTTTATTAAAAATAATCCTAATTTGAATTTTCGTCATATATTCAAATTTACACCTGGAAGAAACGAATACAAATAAACATGATTAATAATTGAATTTTTAAGATAATTTTTTTTATTTTATAATTTATATTTATGTGTAAATACATATGAGTGTGTCTGTACGTATGTCTGTTCAGTTACTAACATTAAAATGATCAATAACAACATCACAAAAATGAAACTCATAAAAATAAACCTGAATATTTTAAAGAGTCAGCGACTTGTTTATAAGCATATAAGGGAATTAAAGATAATATTTTATATATAAAAACTTACTTTAAATATTAATAAAATATTTTAATATATAAATTAATAGACATTATTTATTTTTATTTATTATTTAAATGTATTAAATATTAAATTATATAAAATTTACATCGTTATACTGAATAAATTACATTAATAAGTTTCAATATTAATTTATAAAATGTTTGCTTTTAACTTATTAATTAAAAATAATAATAAAAAAAGCTTTTTTTTTAAATTTTAATCCTATAGAATTTATAATAATTAAATTAATTTTCTCTTTAAGTATTTTACTTTTATAATGAATGAATACTGTTTAAAATTACTATTATTAATGTTAATATTTTAATTTTATTTTGTTAAAAGAGTTAAAAAGGAAGCGCAAGGAACATCTTTCAACTTAAATAAAATAAAATAAATGCGTTAAATAATCCTAATTTAAAAAAAAAATTATAATTAGAAAACACAATTAAAATAATCTCTAATTAAGTTTCTAATTTTGATACACTTGAAAATTTGATGTAAAATTTTAAATAAAAAAAAATCCTTTTATACGAGTATAAATTTAAACACATTAAAATCATACGTGATGGGATTTCAATAAAATAATTTAAACCATACATTAGATTTTTCTCATCGGAAAATCGTTAATAATTATGGAAAATAGTACTCAATTATTCTATTTGAATTACAAATTTTATTCAATTGCTTTACTTTCCGATATATCTTTGATTTAAGCATCTCTTTCTTCATCCATTAATATTTTTGCAACTAAAATTCTTGAAAAGTATAAGATAAGATAAAAGGAAGAGAAGAAGAAAAAGAAGAAAAGAAAAGAAAAAAAGATCTATAAAAATCCAAACAGAACTTAATTTTTTAAGAAAAAAATTAATGAATATTTAACTTGGTTGCTATGATATTATCTTATTTATATGTATTTCCAGATTTTTCTGAACTTGTAATTCCGATTTAGGTCTTATAAACATGAAGAAAAGATTATCGTGTTTAATATGGTATCTACTAAGAGTATCTACTCTTTTGTTATCGTCTAACGTTGTAAACGATCTTATTCTTTCGATTTTCTACGTAATAATGACCCATTTACCATCCAGTAGCTGCTAACTTTCAGCTGGTTACAGAATTAAAGAAATACAAAGAAGCTTCGAAAGAAGATATGTGTTTGTGTTTGACCTCCCCCCATTGCCTTGCTCTATCTAAACAACGAAGGGATTATCTTTGTGTGTGTGTTTTTTTCCAATTGAGAACATGTTTTCCAAAAACACGTTACAAAAGAAACATTTCTCAGCTAGTAAGATACACGCTTGTAGATTGTTTGAAGAGTGCTAAACATGATAAATGAAAAGCAGAAAAATAAAAGAAAAATTTAAGTAAAAATGAAACTTCGTATATAGATATAATATAAATAATTATTATGGCTATTTATAAATGATATTTTAAAAATGTTCGTAATAAATAGATCTATTTGAACAAAATTTAATTATAAAAGTGCTATATCCATCAATCATATTTTAATCAGTTTACTAACTGATAATGTAATACAACAACGAAATTATGAGATAATTAAATGAATCATTAACCTAAATATATATTTCAATGATATTTTCGCATTTATATTATTGCTTAATTAGTATGAAGCGAAGTAAAATTATTTTTAAATTCAGAAAGTTAATATTTTATAATGATATGTTACTCGTTTATCGACAAGTTTTGAAGATTTTACTTAATGAATAATGAATATTTAATATATCAGATCATAAAATATCGTTGCCAATTCTTCATTCATCTCGAGAAAATTTATTTTCAACGATATTTTCAAAATTATTGCATTAACACAACGATTAATTCTTCATTTTGTTATTATTATTTTTCATACGAGTTACGGATTATTAATTTTGTTATTAATAAGTTTCTCTAACAAAAGCTAATAGAGAAAGTCGATCTCTGCCAATGAATAGCACAAATGGGACACATTGACACATTACACTCGGCATCCTACTGTGTCTAATGACCAATGATTGCTACTCTTGTCCCTGCTTCAAAGGATCATATATGCCATAGGCAACCTGCGGAGTCAAATCAACTTGTAAATGTGAATGAGTGGACAACAGCTTCAATAAATAAATAAATAAATAAATAAAAATGGTCACTTAGAACGGTTTATTGGTTACTGGCCAAGAAGATCTCTTTTGAGAAAATAGAAAAAACCAAAAAAGTATTCAGTTTTATCCTTGCAGTGGAGCGATCATGAATCAATGCTCAGTCCTCCCTCTAGACAGGAGGTTCCGGAAAAGCAAGAAGAAAAAGAAATAGAAAAAACTTTACTTCTAAAGGTTAAGAGAAGAGTAGAGAAAGAAGAAGAACTAGAGGTCGGTATCGAACGCTTCTATTTTACTTTATCGGGAGGTAGCACACACGTCCTTTTTCCAGGACGAATATAAGAACGTCCCAGCTGTCAAGAAGCTATTGTTTCAGTTACGGCAAGGGATGCCATCAGGTACAGCTCACACACATAAAATAGGCTGGTGGACCAACTAAATCTTTCGAGAAAGCAGAATTAATATCCTTATAAAATAGACTGTTTTTTCTCTCTTCATCCACTATATTTTTATTTGGGACTATTTTGAGTTTACGAGTAAACCGTAACACTTCATACCCAGATCGATGTAATTTCTGGGGAGTTATGGTACCTTTATAGTTATTGCTACTATAACAGCTACAAGTAAAAGGTATTGCGTATTTGTATCTATGATGGGATGTGCAACAGTGTTGCATCATGCAAAGAATGAGTTTTCGTTGGAAAGAAAAAACTTTTATGATACGCGTTGAGAACCGATTGAAGGTGACAAAGACTACATATTTTGAAGATGAAGAACTTTATGGTCACACTAAGTTTTTATAACATTTATTAATTATTCATATCCACTGTCTTTTTCTATCAAAATAAACTTAATATTTAGTTTATAAAAACTATAAAATGTTTATTTATTTAACCTACAAAAATCCTAATCTTAATATTTTGATATCAAGAAGCATTTCTTCAACTATAATAGCCGATTGGATCGCGGGCATTTGTCTTTCTTTGGTATCAGACATGACATTGATTGTGGTTGGCTCAGTGGCTCAACTATCCCAACAGGTCTTTGCCTAACTGAAGTGATCAGTGTGATGGAGGGTGCTGTCGGAGAAATTCCTACCATTTGGAACTGGATTCAGCACGAAGGCTGGACAGCAATTGAACACTAAGGATAAAAATCAACTTTAGATTTACCAGATATAGCTTTTCGTCCATCAACCTTGTAGGAAATGGCGAAATGGGGCAATACATACTCTACTATATCCTTACACGGTTAACAATCTTGATATTGTTAATTTGCTAGATAACACTGATAAGTGCTTATCTGTAGAAAGCGTTTTTTACTGGTATAGAAGGCAATTTTAACGATGAGTTGACCAACTACACCCACACCTTTCCTTGCAGCAGGATGACCAATCCATCAATTTCTAAGAAGGTTGCAGTAATTTTATTTTTTCGTACTTCCCTAGAGCATTTGTCAGGAGTGCTTTTGATGGTTCGTCAACCGAAAGAATTCCGCTCCGTGGTTTCAATAGTCACCAGAAAAGAGCTGTGGTGCATTGATAGATCGTATCAGGTCTATGCCCGATTGCTGATGGTCTTGACAGCTGCTTTACGGAGTATCTTTCTACCAGTGAGTCTAGGATAGGGAATAAGAGGCAAAGGTAATGCTTTTCTTTCGTTCTTTACTGCAATCTTTTCAAAGTACCATACATTCACCTAACCTTCTGACCAAAGTTTCTACCAAGCTCATCCGTGATCTATCGCAAATAAAGCTTGTTACAAAACGAATTAATAATCCATGTAATATGCTACATTCAAGTCAACTCATTCAAATATATACGTTCTAAACCTCTTTACCAACATAAAGAAAAATATTTTTTACCATAAAAACAAAAATAGAAGAATATGTATTACTTTAAAATTGAGAAACTTCTATTTTATTTTTTCTAAATTTGAATATTATTGAATTTTTAAATTTTATTTTCAAGGGGAAAAATACAGATACGAATATTATTATTATTTTTGTTTTGCAATTTTGTCCAAGAAACATTGTTTTATTCTTTTATTTTTACTCCAATGCAGCTACATAAATTGAAAAAAAAAATTCGTAAAAGGTCAGACAACTTGAGAGAAGTCACTATACGAGTATCAGGAAAGGAAGAAAAATATTATTGTGACCCAGTTTTATTTGGCATTTACAATAGTGTTTCGTAATATTGAATAAATACAAAAAATAGAAAATTGAAGAGAGGAAAAAAAATAAAAAATAAAATAATAATATATATATATATATATTTGCTTCATCAATTCGAAAAAAATCAATAAAACGAAAACGAATAACAAACCACTAAAAAAGAAAAAAATATTAATAATTTTACATAGCATATAGATTATTTTCTACTTAAGATAAACATCTCTCAATAGAATTTGTTTCTTTTTTTTATTTTATATTTTCAATATTTTGTGGTTTACTTGTGTAAAGATTCAATAAAGAAAAGAATAAACATTAAAATAAAACAGGTACAATGTAAAATTTTATATAATTCCACCTTCAAAATACAATGTTTTTTTTTACATTTTAAGAGTAATTTCTGACCCGGTACAAAAGCATTGTAATGAAAATATCCGAGTAAGGAAACAAACTTGCTACTAATTATAAAAGAAGTTGCAAATTAGCACCCTCATCGAGTTTAAGTAATGAAAACAGCTGGACTTCAATAAGCGAAGTAGTTGTTTCAAAAACAGGTAAAAAAACAAAGTCATAAAGTTATGTAAAGTACTAGTACATGAAAAGCTAAAATAAAAATTTTAATTAGTTCTTTTGGCAATAACACTTATGAAAAGTAGAAAAATGGAAAAAAAGGAAAAAAAATCAACAAAAGAAAATTATATGAAAATGCCAGAAAATATTTTACTTTAAACTAAAATTATAATGGTACAAAGAAATAAATATATAGATAAACAAATTCTATTCCACATTAATATTATAATTAATTTTTTAGTATTTATTTCTATAAATATCACCTCTCTTTAATATTCATTTAAATATACATTTTCATTAAATTGAATTGAATGAATATATTAAACTTTAATTTTAAATTTTGTTGAAGAGTAAATAAATGGAATTTGTGTGATTTTCTATATCTTTACTTTGTCTGTGATAAATATAATTTATCTTATTTTCTATCAGCTTGTTAAATATTAATAAATAACTCAAATTATACTTTACGATAATTAGCTTTCAAAGAATAATTAATTGAACGACATTTTGGTGATGTAAAACAATTAAACTTGTCATTATTAGCTTAATAAGTTGCATTTACCTATTTGAAGTTTTACTGAATTTTATATACAAATTAGCCTTAATTGAATTTCATAAACCCGCATCGCAACGTAGGAAAAAACATTTGTACTTCAAAAACTTAACATCAAAAACCTCCCGATAGTATCTGTATAAAAAATTTATATACCTAATATACAGATAGAAACTATAAATAAATGTAATAATTATCAGAAATTGCAGAGAAAATAAAATAAAATGAAAAAATTCTGATTAGATAAGTCGACCCTTGTGATATATGTTAGATATTGAGTATCGAAGATTTTAACAACGATCGGTTTCGTTAATGACGATTGGTAAAAATTTAAATGGGCGGAGATATGTTAATTTCAATTTGAAATTCTTAACCAATTATTGTTAAGTAATTGATTTCCAAACTAATTATTCTTGAAATAATTTAACTTTTACATCTTAAGTATATCTAAAAGGACTACTTATTAAAATTTTTTTTTTTTAATTTCATATTATTTTATTTCTTTATATATAATTTCGTAAAATAATGCATACATTTTAATATTATGCATATTCTAAAATTATATATTTGTATATAAATGATAAGATAAAACGATATTAATAGTTAAAAATTGCTGTTTGACGTATAAAAATATCATGAAAACAAATTGGTAGTAAGGTATGTAGAATATTAACACGGTAGTTTAATTTAATTGATAATCTTTTAGTGGAATACATTATGAATCATCAGCCCTACTAGTACAGCTTCCGTATATAAGTTGCAACTCACCTTACACTTCATTAGCCGCATCGTCAGATCTTGCTCGTCAACATCAAATTAGCAGCATTTCCATGCTACAAAGCATTCAGAAAGCTGGCTAGACTTGAGCTTTTCTAATTAATGCTAATAGTGAAAATATTTTAAGATGTTTCGTTAATAAGCGAAAGCAGACGATGTGTAAAAATTGTTGTCGAAGAATTTTGTTACCAAAATTAAGACACGATGGTTTGGTGGTCAACGTGTAATATGCTGTGTAATTTTGTTATCAAGGCTAATCCTTTTCCTTAAAATCCCTCTTTTTTCCCCTATTTCTTCCTTCCTCGTCCATCCTTTCGCTATCTGCATCAGTAATTGGAATAAAATTACCTGTTGTCTGCTTTATTTTATAAGTATATTCAAAGATTTAAATATTTTTTTCCCTTTTTCATCAACCTTCTCTTTTAAATATTGATTTTGGTTTGTTTAATTATGAAACATTCAGAAAATGATTAAAAAAATTTCCAACTTGATGGTTAATGTACAAAAATATCAAGTGTTTATAAATGATTTCTTCTGCCGAGAAATTTAAACTCGTTAAACATTTCTAGATCAATTAACAATTTTAATCATTTAATTCTAATTAAGTCTATTTATAATACAAAATATTAAAAAAAATATAAGAGTAAATATTCTAATGTATTCATTTAGTATTTATTTATAAATATTAATAAACTGACAACTAACGATAATAAACTTTGTTAATTAACCAATCATTTCTCACATTTATTATTTCTCAGATTTATTAAAATTAAACAGTAAATTTATTTTTTAAATAAAAGTATTAATATATAATTTAATAAATAATCTAAGTTTAATTATCTTTCGAAATGTTATAATTAATAAATTAACGATGAATTTTTATGGTTAAAAATACAGAGTTTTAATGTAGGGAAGGCGGAAAAAAACATATTTTAAAGCGAGGTATTTGAAAATCTTGACAATGTTATGCTACTATTAGAATATTTGGTTGGTTATGTAAATAAAGAAGGAATCTAGAAACATTCCAGAAAAGATTTTCAAAGTGATTTTTTTTATTTTTTTTTTATTTTTGCTATTTTCAACAGTTGAGAAATGATGTTTATTGTTAAACTGATTCTAGTAGTAAGTAGATAATATCACGTTTGTCACGTCGAGTTTGCTGGCTCAGAAATGAAGACTTTCGTAAATATCTCTGTTACTTCCTGCAAACATTAATAATCTTGTGTTGAAGAATTTCAGTTTAAATAGCAATTAAGCTAGAAGGATATAATAAACATAAGAATTTTATATTTTGACATTTCGGTTATCTTTCTTTCCCTATTTTGACATTAAGTATTTTTATTATACTTTGTATCGTATCAGATTCTTGGCTTGTTTTATATATATATATGTATGTATATATATATATAAAATAACAGTTATAAACTCGTCAAAAAAGACAAGATACTAACAGAATTTATTTATTTTTATTTGTATTTTTTAATGTTTTTCTATCTCTGTATACTGTAGTACAGTATATACAAACAAGAGGGAAAAATATTGTAAATAATTTATTTATTTTTATCTGTTACTTTTGGCAATAACA
>NW_019384294.1:666518-671191 GCF_000671375.1 Centruroides sculpturatus | reverse complement strand
AATTTTATACAGTCGACCCCCCTATAAGATCATTGATTTTTCCGTTTTATCTGAATTACATGTTGTACGAGTCACTTAGATTTTACAAATATGTGAGCCATTCACAGTCCGGCACACGTATTTGTAAAATCTAAGTGACTCGTACAACATGTAATTCAGATAAAACGGAAAAATCAATGATCTTATAGGGGGGTCGACTGTACATAATTTGCATGTGTAAGAGTTCTTCACATTGATTATCTCCTCAGCAATGCTTTGTATTACTAAATATATCCCTGAAGCAATACTTTAGGGATATATTTAATAATCTACAAAGCACTTCTAAAGAGTTATATAATCAATGTGAAGACCATTATATGAGCAAGTTACGTAATATTATTATCTAATTTATATAAAATGTCTTCATGTTATATTATCATTTTGTAACGGATTTTACATTCATTAAATATTTTAAAATATCTTAAAAATTTAATAATTTTAGTTAGGCCTATACTTTTTTAACAAATCTCCTCAGTGTTATGTGAAAGAGTAATGTTTTTATGTTCTAATTTTTTATTATTATGTTATATTCCTGTGTATGTTATAAACAAACCTGTAATTGGGGCTTCCTATATGTCAAATTAGTAAATAAATAAATATATTTATAAAAATTATAGTAATATTTTGTACTTTACTATTCAAAAACAGTATTCTTCATTTAAAAATAAATTAATTAAAATAATAATATTGTAAAAGAAACCTTTATGTTGAGTTAGAAAATAAGACTTTTTAGTGTGTTTACATAAAAATAAGAAAATGTTTAATATAGGCCTAATAACCTTTTTAAGATAATAGAAAAAAAATAAAATAAATAAATATTAGCTACAGAAACGTTTTTCTACTTAATATGCTATATTTATCATTGAATTCTGCCTTTGTTGTTAGAGATTTTCCCACTTAAGTTTGTTCTCTACCTTATTATTTACACATATTTCTTCTCTCATTATATCTCGTATATATTTCTCTCGTATTATTTACACGTCTCTCATATAATTCTATATATTTCGTTATTATATAAGAATGAAGCTTTAGAAAATAAACTGACAACTTTCTAATTTATAGTTAATAATTGTATCAATATTTGATTTATATAATACATAAAATGAAATATATTTTAATATCTACGAAAAGATATATTATATATTTATGTAGAGAGAATACAATGTAAAATATTAACAAAGTAAAAGTATATCTTCTTTATAATGTAAGAATTTAAGCATGCTGAACGTATAGCGTTTACGTTTATTTATTTCTGCAGAAATTGAAAAAAAAATGTAATAAAAATAACATATAATGCGAAAGAAAAATGACATAAAAAATATTTTAAAATTAAATAAAATGTGGTAAAAAATTCACAAATTTTTCTGATTTTCTCCCGTTTTTTCTTTTACCAAAAATAAGCAAAAATACGATCAGTAGTTACATTAAATCCTGTTTATGAATGCATATTTAATTAAACGTAAAATATTTTTCTAAAAGATTTATATATTTCAAATATAGTTAGTTCTATAAAATAATTTTTATATTGTCTACCTTTAATACTTTTGACATGTTATCTTTAGAAGTTTTTTCAACTCGAACTTAAAATCTTAATTCAGTTAATCCTGAGATAGATAAAAAATCCCAGTTAACGGTGAAGTGGAAAAAGGATTTCCTGGTATATCCCTCAATGATCTCACAAACCTTCATCTATACTGATAGAACAATCCCTAAAGTTCAACTGACCCAAATCTAGCATTTAGTATCATTAATCATCAGCAATTTTTATAATTCAGGATATTTACTCTTTGACAATGCCACACCCTAAATGAATAAAAATAAATAAATAAATGTTTAAAAATATATCTAAATTTGTATGTTTTGTATTATATGTTTTTTTATTTAAAGAAGAAAATATTATTCTTGCTTTATTTTCTGTAAAATATTTGTTTTTATCACTAAAAATTCAAAATGTGTACCAATAAAAACTTTGTAAATTCTAAAATTTCTCCTAAAGGAATTCAATAATGATATTTTAGATAACAAAAAAATTTTCAGTTGTTCCTCTTTAAAATGGAAAACAATTTAAAGATTTTTCGTAGAAAGACGTTATCTAGAAGCAATTAACATATCTTCATATACAGTTTTATCATTAAGAAATGAAGTTGAAGTTGTTAAAATATGTGGAAAAAAAGGCACTTAAAATGTAATATTTTAATGAATAAATCGTTAAAATATTTCACATAAACTAAGAAAATTAATTATATGGCATTTTTGAGTGAGAGGATAACCTTAAAGCCTTACAAAGATTGACCACTACAAGACATTACATCTTGATTATTGTTATCGAACAGCATGTAAGCATGTGCAAAGTACGTCACGAACAACATTAATCAGAGCATATTAACGTCAAAGCCATCGATTGAGATACAACAATCAGTAAATGATTGCTACATAAAGGAGAGAAAAGGATTTTTTAAAAAATGAATAGCAGTAAATTATTACGTTCTTCTTTATTCGATTTTCATTATCGATTTAACTCGTGTCAGATCACGTGAATTTCTATACTTAAAATGGCGCGTAAAATTTATCCCATTGCCGCAATCATCATATTATAAAATTTGAAGAGCATTTATAAAGAACGTGATAAAGTCGTGAGCAAGCTAATATTGATCACCACTTCAATCTTCTGTACCATGTTTAATTGGAATCTTTACTTCTCTGCTTTGTTATAATGCAAAAGATGCCTGGAGGATATTAATGTCTTTTGAATGTTTTCTAGATATTCATGGATGGTTTAGTCGATAAATAAAAATTAATAAAACTACTAAAAGTTTGTTTTGATTCGCTCCTTTATTTTTAAATCGAAAATTAGTCAAAGTTTCCTTCAACAAAAATTCCGTCTTGACCGTAAAAATTCCGTATTTTATTCGATATTTTACGCTTATATTTAAGTTCCTATCAATATGATAACAATATATGATTAAATAAATTGGCAGGCAATACTAATTATTGTCTTGTAAGTGGCAAACACGTGTATAATTCATTTATATAGAACGGAGAATGGAGTATTCTCACATTAATAGAATAATTGAGAATACGCTATTGATAAATTTATGTAGTGATACAATATGTTAACTATATAGTTTATTAAACATTGATAAGTTAGCATTAATTTTGTTAAATTTATGCATAGTTTGATAAGCAATAAACTATGATACAAATATATTAAATAGGTGAAAGAGTCATTTAAAAATTCGAAGCGAGTGAAGAAAAGATTTATGTTTTTATTAGTGAAAAATGATTTATACCGTAGAAAGATTGCTATACTTAAATTTGTAAATTGAAAAATTTCTCAATAAACCAGAACAATTTATATAAAAGGTTTTTAGATATTACTTTATACTTGGAATATCAAACATACGTCCACATTTACAAAAGGGAACGATTCAATTGAAAAAGCGGTCATTTTCTTTGAATACTCAAAGGATAGACCGACGTCAGACGAAAAGATACTTAAAGTGTAAATGGAGTGAAAAAATAGACTGTAAGAAAAACATTTAATCCCATCTATACCCGCTACAATCATTCATCTTAGACAGTAATAGAGAATCAGTCCTCAATGAAGAGCTATAGTACGTCAACCATGTGGAATTTCGATCCAAATCAATGTTCAATGTTCAATATACGTGCCACAAAACTTGCAAACTTTAACATATATATGTATATATGTATAGAATATAGAAATATAAAGAAATATATAGAAAGTAATTTTTGAAAACGTAAATTTATACATTAGTTTTTTCTTTAAAAAATTGAAAATGTATGCTAGTATTTTAAATCATTTTACTTTAATATTTTTAAGTGTATAAAAACTGAAAAATTAATTCAAAATTTTGAAAATTGTGCGTATAATTCTAAGGTATATTTATAATTTTTATATTTTTAAAATTAATGTGAAAAAAAAAATTAATTTTCCAATAAATGTGTTTAATTTAGTTTGTATAGAATTTCATACAGTTAGTTCTAAATTAATTTGTTTAAATTCTGGATTTCGTCAATTGTAGAAGTTATAAGAAGCTGATGAAAGAATGTTCTTAGTAATTGAAGGTAACTGAGATTTTAAAAATTGCAAAATCTTATAGTTATTAATCATTTCTACGTTTAAAGCAGGGTTAGATTTAGAATTGCTGCAACCAAAAACTGTGGTATATGAAATAAGAGACCGTTCTCACTCTCTAAAATAATAATACATTTAAATACGAGGCCCTAAACTGAGCTTCTTAAGCTTATATATAACTCCGGCCGTCTAAGCTGTACCTTTAATTCTCAATTATTTAAATAAATATTAATTATTTTAAGTTATTGCCAATTTTCTCTACAGCTCTCATTAAAATTGAATTAATATAAAAGTTAAATATTTATTTAACAGCTTAATTTTTTTATTAAATATAAAATTTTACTAAAATATTAATATACTGTTGCTTCAAATTAAATCAAAGTTAAGTAGAAAAATATTAAATAAAATTCATTTTAATTTAAAAAAAAGAAGAGAATAATGTAATAACATTTTATTAATATAAATATTATATTTTATTCTAAATTTTAAATTTAATTAAATTTATTAATTTAAAACATAACTTTACTTATTAGTA
>NW_019384294.1:659790-666353 GCF_000671375.1 Centruroides sculpturatus | reverse complement strand
TATAAACATTCGTTAAGATATAAAATATATTATAAATTAATAATTTTTATATCTTTATTAAGTTAGCGAATATATAAAGTCATAAAAAATTGATATTGATACCTCTCTTTATATAAAAATTCGAGTAGCTTCTAATTATCGAAATATCTCAAAGAGAATCTTTAAATAAGGATAAAAAAAGAGGAATTTCTGTGGTAAAATTTAACTTGAAGGCAAACACAGGTATAATTTCTCAACTGAAGAAAGTCGTTACTTCATGGAAGGTGGCTAATGAACAAGTATCAAGTTTGAAGTTACAAATGAGAAGCCAAACCAAAGAGATTAGCAGATAATGACAAGGTTTGGTGACAAAAAGTATTCTTATATATATTTTTTCCTTCCTTTCTTTCTTTCCTGACATATATCGTGGAATTTATTTCTTGCTATGAACTCATATTTTCTATAATAACCGTCACGTTGGTTACTTAATTAGGTAAGGAGTCTTATATATAAGTTTATGACGTTTATTTTATTAACTGCTTATCATTCTTTTGAATTGGAAGCATGATGCAGGAAAATTGTGACTCACTTCGAGAATCTGGTCCTAATGATGCAGAAATGTGGTTTCCATGGAGACAGGTGACTGGCAATCAAAGAACATTGGTCCATGATGGAAATGAGCTATTGCTTTTTTTATATATATTTCTGTAGAATATATATATATATACACTTCACGAAATTATAAATATCATATTAAGGTATATTTGGTTTTCTAACTCGCAGCATCTCGAAGTAAGCTTCATTAATATAGGAATGAACTTCGTGATGGCATTTAATGAAAAATATCTTAGAGCACGCTTAGAGTATAAAATTAATATAATAAATTAATTTTCTTTTAGTTAAAAACAGCAACAAATTATATCTCGCTTGATACATATGAGAGATATTTACTGTACGAGGTTCGTTTTGAAAAATGTGTAGGAGAATCGATTAAAAAAAAGAAAACCATTTATATATTACATAAAAATAAATTAAGACAACGTAAGAGTTAACAATATATCCTTAAATAATAACATGTCAATTAAGATAGATTTTCCATCAGTGGTTCAACATCGAACCCTATAATTTATTACGTTAAACATCGAAAACATACCAACGAACGAAGAGAAATCGATGAAATGTTTTTAAAAAAGAAAATGAAAGTACATACTTTATACCTATAATTATATTCTTATCCACAAAGTTCTACATAAATCAATAATACATCTACTATACTGTTCATAAATCAAGTTTAACCTTCGTTGCGTTAAAAATTCGATAATATTCTATATCTGGTGTCTTAACAAATGTAAATTCTTCTCATGTTCTGTATTCAACACACGTTAGAAAAATTCTTGAGGGTTTCTACATAGGGTATGTTTGAATTTCGTATTTATCAAATGACGCATGTCCACAGTTAACGAGCAACCTCTGAAAGGTGCATCAAGAGAAACGTGCGGACCAAGAGATAAATGTGGAGACTCTCCTTACTCAATGTTCACCTACTGCGCTTCAATACCTCTTCTCATATGCAAGTCACGTATAGTTAATCGTTTTGTTTCGCGTAGACACTCCGTGTTGACAAGAAATTCGAAAATTTAACTTCAAGTGTCGAAGCTATAAGCCAACAATCTTTTAATATTTTTAATTAAAGTACTAAACAATCAATCATGCATTTTTTTAAGCTTAAAAAATTATTTAAGAATAGAATTTTTTAAAAAAATGTATAAAGTATAAGCACGTAAGCTGATATATAACACTTAAATATGAGTAATTAAAGAAAATTTACTGTTTTGATGTTTAGTACCTGATGATAAGAAGGATGAAAAAACATTTTCTCTACTAAACGACAGGTGATATTAACGACTTATACCACAGCATGCAAAACTTATGACATATCGAATTATCTCGTTAAGTAATCATAATTTTTTTAACTGTTTAAATATGTAGAAGAGCGTCATTTATAATGGAAAATTAAGATACAATCTATATANTGAGCCAAGATTAGAATTAGAAGCTTTAGGAAGATAGCAACGAAGAGCAATTAAGATGGATAAAAAATTAAATCTAATCTTAAGCTATTGTAAATCAGTAAGACTTGAAATTGTATTTTAAAACAACTTTAAGTTAAAGTAAAAATAAAGATAAAAACATTAAAGAATCAATTGTTGTGTTACATTGCTTTCAAACCAAAAACTTATTTTGTAAACAATATAAATAATCTACATATATATAATCGAGATGGGTTGATAATAATAATAATAAGCGCAAAGCCCAAACGGTTAGGAGTTGAAGGTTGAAATTTGGTACACAGTTAGGGTACATCATGAGAACGTACACTAAGAAGAGATTTTTTGAAATTCCCCCCTCCCGCGAGGGAAAGGTGTTAACAAAGGAAGTGTTAAGTAACAAAATGAAAGTGTTATACAAGATTTACAGGCGCAGAAGCAGTTTTTTTGCGTTTTTGCGGGAAATCGAACATATTTTTAGACCCATCTAAAATTTTCTAATTAGTCTGGAAACAGGAGGACCTAATTCTTACATTCTGTGAAGACGGGTAAGATTGACTATAATGTAATAATCTTAATCTTCGCTATCGTTAGTTTTTGCCCGAGCAACGCCAGGCTTATCTGCTAGTTATTTAACTAATGTCTCCTGTAGTAATGAAGGCTTCATTTAGAAATATGTTATAAAATCTCATAAACATATTTTTATGTATAATAATTTTTTTAATATTATCAAGAATAATATGTTTTAATAGAACAAACAAGTCCATATTTTATAATAGATATTTAAAGATCATTGGAAATTTATATTCTAAACAACGGCAGCTTCAGAGAGTGAAGAAATATCTCCTTGCAGTTTCCGTGGAGTATGAAAGAAATAACTTCTTTGAGTTATTTCTTTCATATTCTGAACTAGAAATTAACTTCTCTGTAGAAGTTAATTGTAGAATAAATGAAAATATATTTATAAAAATGGCATATAAATATTGTTATTTTTTAAAATCGTTTAAACAAGTTTTTATAAATTATTTTAATGATAAAAACATTTTGAGAAATAATAAAATCTATCGTAAAAATGAAATAAATTAGTTGATATATTTTCATTACTACACCAGTAGTAAATAANTATATGTATTTTTATCTCCATAGAACAATACAATATCGAAACTACGTTTAGATAGAAAAATTCTTAAAATAACTGGGAAAGAACAATCTGTTTGTTTGCTTATCTCAACGACTAAACGAACTACAATATAAACATTCGTTAAGAATAAAATATGATTTGAAAACTTGTAAACAACAGAAATAGAAATTTCAAAATTCCGTGAAACGAAATTCTGTCAAAGAATTGAGTTTGTGTTTCTTAAACAGGAACGTCGTGAAATTCTATAGAAAATATACAAGGAAAAAAAAAAAACATACAAATAATACATCAGTTGGTATTTTATTAAAATATTTTTGTTCTTTTTTCCCCCCTTTGTTTTTCTCCTCTTCACTTTTTTCCTAACATATATATTTAGTTTTTTTTATTTTTTTCTTTTAAGAAGAGAACTATATTCATCTTATCTTGTACGTCCAGCAAGAGTAAAAAGTATAGACAATATTTTATCAACATGATATTCTTGTTTATTAGTTTGTGTCATGAAAAAAGCAAGTCGAAGTAACAAGTTTCAGTAAAGCAGTGACATTTTTGGAATGAGATCAGTGATTTCTTCGTATCTCTGAAGACCAGAGCCATAGTGGTAACCACTGAGCCAGAAACAATTTTTTCCCAGGATAGACAAAAAGTAATATAATGTTAGTTCACTACGGTAAACTTTGTATCGTTCGACTAATATGTCAAAATTTATATAAAATAATTTCTATCGCGATAATTAGGAAATATTATAACATAAAATTTTCATAATTAATTAAAAAAATTAATATTTAATTGATATAATATTAATTTAACGCTTGACATTAATTGCTTGTTTAAAATATTCGCTATTTGAAATCTGTACAACAAAATAATGAATCGTGTAATCTGTTAATGTCATCTCCATTATCATCTATTCAATCTAAGTGCTTCACTTCCAGTTTAATATAAATTCATAAATTCAAGAGTGATAAATACTGCTAAATTTTGCGTTATGAGGATTAAGGAAAACCTTAAAAATAATCCTAAAAAATACATGCAAAATTTTTTAATAAAAATCAATTCAATAAAGAAAAATAAAATTTTATTTTGTAATTTAAAAAAAAATAATAAAAAATAAATTTATAATATATAAAAAAATAGTATACAATATAATTTATAGTCTATTAATATAAAGATATAAATTAGATTACTTTTATCAAAACAAAGCAATGACATTCAATTACAGTCTCTGGACAGAAACTAAATAATGAGTCTTGTAATTGGATGTTTGCATCTAAGAGAGAGAAGATTGTTAGAAACGGATGACGAAATGAAAATTATATTAAGGAACTACTGTAATGAAACTACCTTAGAAAATAATAAATAAATTTCTGCAGCAAGTTGTAATTTAGCAATGTGGAAAAAAAAGGTAACATTTATTACTATTTTACACCTAATAAAACCTTATTTAACACAATTATTTTGATATTTGTTAAACATTCTAATTTACTTCTGTTTGAACAATAGAATTATTATAACATTGATCAAACTAATTCTAATATAATTAATNATATATTTTCTTTTAAATATTAAATATTTCTAGATAAAAATCTATATATTATGTATAAATATTGCTTAGTGTTGTTTTTATAGATGGAAATCTTAGAATCTGTGTTAAAATATTGTTATTTTTTGCATTATTCGTGGCATCGAATAAAGAAAAAGGGGATCAAAACTTTAACAGTTAGAAAAATAAATCAGAATAATGCCTTAACTTGAAGCACAAATCAGTAGAAATGCACCACAGCATCTATAATGTAAGGTCTGGAGAGAATAACAACATTTTAATTCGCAATAGAGTCGCGAAGAGGAAGAAAAACGTATCTTACGTCAGTGACGGAAAAAGTGTTCCTGTGTACATTGTCTGGTTGAGAAGATGGGATCTCAAAGGTCTAATTGATTGGACCGTGTAGGTATTTAATGGCTGCAAATTGAATCTGCCCATCTGTTTGCAGCAAAGACAGAAAGCATCTCTTCTCTTTCACTACGTCTTTGCTAGAAAACTAAAGCCTAGAAACAAGTAATGATTGTCAGACATTCTCAAGAGACGAGATTGCAAAAAGAATGATCCAGTACATTGAGAAGTTGCCTCTTGTGTGCTGACTCTACATAAATTACATAGACGTCAACAAACAAAAAAAAACATGTAATGTCGTTATCCTGATGTTCTTTCCTATAATGATTTTTTGACTTTGATAAATTAATAAAAAAATTTTAAAAAGTTATATTTTCATTATTTTTAAATTTTATATTAATTTATTCTTTACAATGTAAAGAATTAGTGAAATCACTATTAACGTTTATTTAAACAATGTAAAGTCGTGCGAATACATAATAGCGAAAGATGAAGATTCTGATTATTTAAATGAACAATTTATTGAACTCTTAGCAAAATATCCAATTGTAAGAGAACTCATTAATTGATAACAATCTGTATTAATTATTTTAATCTTAAACAAGGAAATAGCAATAACACAGATTTAAAAACAAAATTTTAACAATAATGGATTGTACATTAAATATAATTAATTCGTAAATATTAAGTAGAAAAAAACAACGTAAAATTTTTTAATAAAAATTTAATTAAAATCATTACGAAGAATCATGATAATGCAGAGATTTTTCTGTTCAAACAATAGAAATATCTTTGCTTTATCATGTATTGTGTAAGCGCATGATACAAAATAAAAATTTAAAGAAAATTATGAAATTCATAGATAATTTAGCGATATAGATCCTCAAATCTAACAATTATAAATCCTTAAAATATAGCTGTCTTCACCATTAGCACGGCATCCGTAAAAGAATAATTTTTAAAAAATTACTACGTCATATTTTATCCAAAAACACAACAAATCCAAAAGAATATAAGAAATACATTTTATTGACGTAAGCCATCAAGGACAAATAAGGTTTCCCGAAACGAATTTTTCCTTTCTTTTGTCCTCAGTCACGACCACTAGTAAAGTGAGATTGATTGCAACTTCCCAAGACCGTCCGATATTCGGACAGCAGCGGGTGGTCAAACACTTTTTTTATTATTATATATATATATATCTTTAAATCGTTAACCCCTTAGAGCTTGATCTAGTTGTTGAGTACTTGTTTCACAAGCGATTCACCCTCTCTTCCTTTCTACCAATAAAAGTTTTTTCAGAGCAATAAATCCACCTCTCATTGTTCGAATGTCGAAAAAAATCATATTTAAAAAATATATATATACACATTTCTTAAGGAAAATTTATAGAAATTTTTCAACAAAGTATTCAAATAATAAAAAAATGTATATATATAAATTTCTTTAGATTTGATGAAATGATGATATATGACGTGAGGAAGAACGAATTATATATATATATATA
>NW_019384294.1:643804-655993 GCF_000671375.1 Centruroides sculpturatus | reverse complement strand
TAAATTATCTTAAACTTAAAATTTCATCCCTTTACTACTTTAACAAACTTCAAAAAAATTTTTTTACAAAATTAATGAAACGTATCATAATTCAAAAGTTAAATATATAATTTTCTAACTCTGTTGTGAAGGAAATAAAAATTTTCCTGTAAGGACTAATGCAGTTAATATACAAACATTCTTCAGCATTAAGGACAGATGACTTTAGGATAATAGGTGTCAATTCAGTATAATTTGTATGGTTAACTATAAATACTCTAGCTGTACTGTACATTTGAATTACAATGGGGCTCTCTCATGTAAATGTCCGGGGATACATTTATCTTGCAGAACATTTCAACGGCTGGCTAATTATAATGACACTCTAGTTAATTTTACCAATTACGACAGAATGTGAGAAATGACATAGACAGACTGATGTATATAACAGCATACAAGAAACAACCGCACCTTCACTTTAAATATGACTTTTAATGACAATTATATACTACTAATCAAACCTTTCAAGTGATATTATATGTAATTTTGTATCCACTATCGATGGTTATCATCTATCAAGCTCTATATTAATGCCATCATTTGTATCGCATCCTAACTCTCATCCTTTCGAAGTTTTCTCTTTAAAAATTTGAAAAATCTCTTCTTTCAATCTTTAAATAATATTTTTAGAAGTACTTTACTTCGTTTTATATAATATTTTTAAAATTATATAAGGACGAAAATAATTTTTTGATCGATTTTGATTTTACTATTTCCATTATCCTTTTTGTTTTTCCATTCATTTATTTGAAAATTAAAGAGATTTAACTTAATAATACATTTTATAAATTCCATATAATTAAAAGGGATTTGTTGGAAATTTATTCAGTAAATTCTAAATCTGATATATAAAAGTTAATGGCTAAAAAAGGGTTTTTTCCTCCTCTGTCTCTTCACAAGAAAAGTGGTTAGAATCTCTTAAGCTTTTACGGTTTGATTGCTATTAATGCTGGAAGCTGTAAATTCAAGGTAGCGAAAAACAGACATCTTCTCCTTCTGAAAACATTCTGATGCCTTTAGTTTTGTTCACGAGAAAACAAGGTATAAAGCTAGAGGCTCGAAAACTCCTATTCTGGTGATAACGAATGCAGGAAACGAGACACTTGTCCGAGAAAATGAGGTTTGGAGGCAACCTAACGACATTGTCTTATCTCATTGTCTGAAGAAGGACTTTGCACTTTTGTAGATGTTCAACATTGAGACAATTTAACTCTACATTGATTGATCGTTGTCGAGAAAGGTGTTGATTAAACCATTACAAGAGTATTGTCGGTAGGAAAGAATATTCTTGATGGTTCTATAACCATAAAAATGATTTACAAGAGTAATAATTTTATCTAAAAAAATTTAAACTTTTTAAATTACAGGAAAAATTATTCAGGTTAAAGAATACTGCAAACGTTATTAATAGGTAGAGATTTATTTTTTTAATACGTTCGCCAAAGTACAATATATGTAAGTAAACTCTATTTTTATTAAGATTATATATAAATTTTTATATAAAGATGATAAAAAAATAGCATTTAAAAAGTACAAAAACTATATTTACATGAGCTGAATAATACATTTCTTTTTCTAGAAACTGTACATGAGCCAAGATTAGAATTAGAAGCTTTAGGAAGATAGCAACGAAGAGCAATTAAGATGGATAAAAAATTAAATCTAATCTTAAGCTATTGTAAATCAGTAAGACTTGAAATTGTATTTTAAAACAACTTTAAGTTAAAGTAAAAATAAAGATAAAAACATCAAAGAATCAATTGTTGTGTTACATTGCTTTCAAACCAAAAACTTATTTTGTAAACAATATAAATAATCTACATATATATAATCGAGATGGGTTGATAATAATAATAATAAGCGCAAAGCCCAAACGGTTAGGAGTTGAAGGTTGAAATTTGGTACACAGTTAGGGTACATCATGAGAACGTACACTAAGAAGAGATTTTTTGAAATTCCCCCCTCCCGCGAGGGAAAGGTGTTAACAAAGGAAGTGTTAAGTAACAAAATGAAAGTGTTATACAAGATTTACAGGCGCAGAAGCAGTTTTTTTGCGTTTTTGCGGGAAATCGAACATATTTTTAGACCCATCTAAAATTTTCTAATTAGTCTGGAAACAGGAGGACCTAATTCTTACATTCTGTGAAGACGGGTAAGATTGACTATAATGTAATAATCTTAATCTTCGCTATCGTTAGTTTTTGCCCGAGCAACGCCAGGCTTATCTGCTAGTTATTTAACTAATGTCTGCTGTAGTAATGAAGGCTTCATTTAGAAATATGTTATAAAATCTCATAAACATATTTTTATGTATAATAATTTTTTTAATATTATCAAGAATAATATGTTTTAATAGAACAAACAAGTCCATATTTTATAATAGATATTTAAAGATCATTGGAAATTTATATTCTAAACAACGGCAGCTTCAGAGAGTGAAGAAATATCTCCTTGCAGTTTCCGTGGAGTATGAAAGAAATAACTTCTTTGAGTTATTTCTTTCATATTCTGAACTAGAAATTAACTTCTCTGTAGAAGTTAATTGTAGAATAAATGAAAATATATTTATAAAAATGGCATATAAATATTGTTATTTTTTAAAATCGTTTAAACAAGTTTTTATAAATTATTTTAATGATAAAAACATTTTGAGAAATAATAAAATCTATCGTAAAAATGAAATAAATTAGTTGATATATTTTCATTACTACACCAGTAGTAAATAAAATACTAGAGTTGGTTAATAATGAATGAAAGGATGATATTAAAATTACATATTTATATTAAATGGCCTTATTAAAGCGTGGGAATTTTTATGACGTCAGTAATTTAAAAGAGGAACTAAATAGTCTGTTAACACTCAAGTTATAAACAATTCTGTTTTGTGTTTGATTTCGTATATATTTCCTTATCTACTGTTCTGTCACTTAGAGAATGGGAATAGTATTAATACATTTCTGTTGTAAAAAAAATTATAAATTACTTTTTTGTAATTATTCCTATTTATTTTACTAATATATCAATTTGAAATATATAATGTTATTTTATTTTTTCCAAAAATTTGATAAAGTTATCAATACATATAAATATATAAATCATTAGTTAACAGTTATTGGATAAATTCTCTATAGAAATGGTTATTAATAATTTAAATGCAATAATAATATCATTTATAAATAAATTGTAATTATTATTACAAATATTTCATTTTTGTACACTATTTTCTTAAAACACTACTAGAAACTAGCTACTTTTAATAAAAATTTATATATATATATATATGTATATAATTTGTACATATATGTATATATGTAATTTTCTTGTGTACTAGTACAGTACATTTTCCAGTCACGATATTAAATTAATCAAAGCATACTTTTTAATTTTATATTTTATAAACTTTAATCATCTTATAAAAATTTTATTTTCTGCTTTTTTAACTTCAAAATTCTATAAATTTATAATTTAACTAGATTTAAAAGTTTTATTGCATCAGTTTGCATATTTAATATTGTTTATTTCATATGCATATTGTTTATTTGCATATATAAAATAAATAACAAACTTTAAGTTAAAGTAAAAATAAAGATAAAAACATTAAAGAACCAATTGTTGTATTACATTGCTTTCAAACCAAAAACTTATTTTGTAAACAATATAAATAATATTACCATAAAAACAATAATACGATTAAGGTTTTGCATAAACTTTAAAAGTGTTATTTGGATAAGAAATAAAGAAATGTGTTTATCTCTTCAATACAACAAGCGTTAGTTTTCTTAAAGGTTTTTATCGGAACAAGACAAGCAATCAATCATTCATCCAATTTCAATGTTGTTTGAGTTCTTTATCTTGGTTTTAAATCTGAAGAAATCTCTGCAGTCATGCAAAAAATACATTGCTTAGTTGTCTGTTCAATACAATGACGACTTTCTTTTTTTTAAAAAAAATAATATATATATATATAACTCATATATATCAGGTATATCTCAATTGTATCTTTAAAAATACATCAGGTGTAAATTTGTTTTTTTGTGATTACACTCTGTAAAGAAATAATAAATTTTATAAAAATTTTAGACAAAAATGAACAGTACAAATTTACTATGATGGTTATAATTTCAAAAAATTAAAAATATTTTTAATATTTAAAAAAATGATAAATTTTATGATATGAAATATGCAAATTGATGCAATAAAACTTTTAAATCTAGTTAAATCATAACTTTATAAAATTTTCGAGTTAAAAAAGCAGAAAATAAAATTTTTATAAGATGATTATAGTTTGTAAAATAGAAAATTAAAAAGTATGCTTTGGTTAATTTAATATCACGACTAGAAAAATAAGCCAAGGAAGATGTTTACAAAGTGTTGACAGATCTTCATTTAAAAAAAAATAATAAAAAATAAATTTATAATATATAAAAAAATAGTATACAATATAATTTATAGTCTATTAATATAAAGATATAAATTAGATTACTTTTATCAAAACAAAGCAATGACATTCAATTACAGTCTCTGGACAGAAACTAAATAATGAGTCTTGTAATTGGATGTTTGCATCTAAGAGAGAGAAGATTGTTAGAAACGGATGACGAAATGAAAATTATATTAAGGAACTACTGTAATGAAACTACCTTAGAAAATAATAAATAAATTTCTGCAGCAAGTTGTAATTTAGCAATGTGGAAAAAAAAGGTAACATTTATTACTATTTTACACCTAATAAAACCTTATTTAACACAATTATTTTGATATTTGTTAAACATTCTAATTTACTTCTGTTTGAACAATAGAATTATTATAACATTGATCAAAGTAATTCTAATATAATTAATTGGATAATTTTCTATTATTAAAACTCAATATATTCATTAAAGTAAACTCTCATTTAAGATTAGATATATTATTTATATAAATAAATATATGACTTTTTTATATAGCTTATGTTTTAGAAATAAATCATGTGTAGTTATTAAAAATTTTAGTTAGATTTTTCTTTTAAATTATTTTTTTTTTCAATTTGCTAATATACTAATTCAAAATGTTTCTTTAATAAGAAAATAATTTAATTTTCTTCCTTTAATAGTTAACTAAAAAAAATTCTACATTTCTTCTTGTACAGAGACTAAAATGTTTGCATCATCAATTATTTACATGGTTAACACATTACTACTTATTCACTTGCAGTAAGTGGAGTGGCATAGGAATTTGGTCGTTTTCTTTGCCTTATCGATTTTCTCAAACTTTTCCACCACATACAATAAAATCAAAATTCTCCTATTCGAAAGAAGATTTGTTATAAAGTCTCATAGAAATGCATGGAAAATTGAAGACTGAATGGAATGTTTTTAAATAAAAAAAAATATTATTATATTTTTTTTAAAAAATATGTTTTTATATCTTGTTAGGAATATTTTAAATCAGTTTATAATCATAAAACTTTATATTATATGTCTAAAATACGCATTAAAACAGTTCGAAATGTTATACACAAAGAAAAAGTTTAGAAATGACTTAGATAAGAGATTATTCTGATAGCATCTGAGATGATATCTAATCTTTAAAAGGAGTTTGGAATCTCATAGTAGAATATACTTTAAACCAAACACAGTATTTTTCGGCAATTTGTCATTTCAAGAGAGAATTTTGCTAACAGGAGAGTGTCTTAACTAATAGCTCTTACTAATGAATAATTCAAATTTTATGGTGTTAGATATTTTACTAAAGAATGGGATTCGCATTTTACCCAGAAAACAAATCATAATTCATATTTTTGTGGAATTATAAAATAGACAGATAAATTATATAAAAAAGTATATTTAGGGAAATATAATGATACTTTTTCAGTTGGAAAAATAAACTGAAATATACTAGAAAATCTAAATCGAACCACGCTCTAAACTTAAAACTGTTTTCGGTATACTTAACTATGTCTTCATACGGTACCTGTCGAGGTTATAAAGTATCATAACTAGAAAACATCCGGTTCAGATAGGCTTCATTCTTTCAGCCTAATATCTCCCAAAAGAAACGATTGTTGGTTTGATGGACGATAGTATTGTTCAGACTCAATGTAGTTCGACGTATAAATTCACCTTTGCACTAAGAACTGGACTTGACAAATCTGAACATTTTAGTTTTTTCGGTGCAGAAGATGACAATTTGAAGTTATAACTTATGCCGCGTGACGTTTTTTTATTCAGAAAACGGCTTACTTTTCCTTTCTTCTTACATTATGTATGATGAACCGTTATTTTCAGCTTACAGATGAGTTTGTAAAAGTGTAATTAAAGTAATACTTTAAATTTATTTATTTATTANTTATTGACGTAAGCCATCAAGGACAAATAAGGTTTCCCGAACCGAATTTTTCCTTTCTTTTGTCCTCAGTCACGACCACTAGTAAAGTGAGATTGATTGCAACTTCCCAAGACCGTCCGATATTCGGACAGCAGCGGGTGGTCAAACACTTTTTTTATTATTATATATATATATATCTTTAAATCGTTAACCCCTTAGAGCTTGATCTAGTTGTTGAGTACTTGTTTCACAAGCGATTCACCCTCTCTTCCTTTCTACCAATAAAAGTTTTTTCAGAGCAATAAATCCACCTCTCATTGTTCGAATGTCGAAAAAAATCATATTTAAAAAATATATATATACACATTTCTTAAGGAAAATTTATAGAAATTTTTCAACAAAGTATTCAAATAATAAAAAAATGTATATATATAAATTTCTTTAGATTTGATGAAATGATGATATATGACGTGAGGAAGAACGAATTATATATATATATATATACTTATATATATAAAAAAGTCTGAAAGCCATCTCGAACTAATATGTTAAAATATTCCACAAATGGTTTTGATACATTTTTCACTCGATTTTTTTGAATTTTTAGAAGTTTTAGAAGCAAATATTGTAAGATTTTAATATTTTAAAGAGAATTTAAATATTTTTAGTAATGAGTTAGATAATTAGTTTTCTCACTGACTACACAAACAACACTTCCCAAGAATATTTGTAGATGTCAAAACAGAATGTGTAAAGGAATTCATTACACTAGACTTCGGTCTTATTCCCTTCTAATATATTAAAAGTGGGAGGTGTTCGAGATAAGTCTTTGTATAGAGAAGACGGTCCAAGCCAATCTTTATCTGTTATCGAAAATCGTGGAAGAGTATATCACGTCTCTCTGTTGATTCTTATAATAAATTTAGAATTTCTACCGCCTTAAATCATGATTTAAAAAATATATTTTTTTAAAGGTTAACTTAGCCAATATGGCTTTTAAAACGTCAGAAGATTGGTTAATCGACTCATAAATCTTTCATTTTAAAGAGAATTGACGTTATCTTCGTACGTGTTCGATTTAATGAGAACTCGAGAAAATCGTGAAATCGCTGAAGAAAATTCAAATCCAGCAAAGAAAATGAAACGATTTTTTTTCAACTTAAATCGATATTACTGCTTTATTAATATATCTACAATATTTTTTTTTATCTAACAATATATATATTTATAAAAAATAAAAAAATACATTATAAAGGATAATCATTTTTCATCCAATGCATCACTAGATAATGCTAGAATATTAAAAATAATTTAATATTATTAAATAAATAGAAACAAGATGAAAGAATAAGAACAGATGTTTTCTAAAATAAGAAAGTAATACTGTTTATACAGCTACTAAAAAGTTATTTGGACTTAATTCCTTCTGACAATAAAATTGTATTTTTTTATTTTTTATTGTGATCGATACACCTCCAGATNCCCAGCATTCATAATGGCTTCATCTTCTAGAAGACAACGTTTCCTGTCGCTGATATAATCTAGAATTTGACATAAATTCAATGATTTGTTCTCCATTTGGTCCTCGCAGTAGTCGTCACCGTTCCCTTACCTGTTAAATTATATATTTTTTTCATAACTCTCTTACATGGAACACACATTCAATTTTTATCAACACGTATTCTTGTTCAATTTTACATACTAAGTTGCCTGAAATAGACTATTATATAATATTTATATAATTATTCATACAGATTTATGTATAACATCTTTTTCACTTATAATGTTTGGAAAACAGTATTCAGAGAAATTTAAGGCATATATTTAGCATATATACAGGTGTAACAATTTTAGAAAATTAAATTACATTTATAGATTTAAAACATTTGTAAATTTGACAAATAATACTTAAAATTACTAATTTATGTAATATACAAGTATACAGTTTCAACAGCAATTGATCAGGTTACAAAATTTTTGATCAAATAAACAAGATCTATACGAAAAAATAGCAATATTATAAGGTGATTGATATACAAAATAAGCAGATATACAGATAAGACATTTTAAAGATTACAATCTTACCACAATGATTTGTTTATATTTACAGGTAATCAATAAGAACACAGTGAATAATTGTGAATTTAATTGTGTCAGATATATGTTTGAATCTTTGAAGAAACCAAATATCTTAATTAATAGAGCTACTCAGATGATGACAAAATATTTAAAGATTAATTGTAATTAAAATTCCTTTGATTACTGAATCAGTAATCAATAATAATCAGTAATCAAAGGAATTTTAATTACAATTAATCTTTAAATATTTTGTCATCATCTGAGTAGCTCTATTAATTAAGATATTTGGTTTCTTCAAAGATTCAAACATATATCTGACACAATTAAATTCACAATTATTCACTGTGTTCTTATTGATTACCTGTAAATATAAACAAATCATTGTGGTAAGATTGTAATCTTTAAAATGTCTTATCTGTATATCTGCTTATTTTGTATATCAATCACCTTATAATATTGCTATTTTTTCGTATAGATCTTGTTTATTTGATCAAAAATTTTGTAACCTGATCAATTGCTGTTGAAACTGTATACTTGTATATTACATAAATTAGTAATTTTATGAAAAATTTGTTTAAGAAAGATAAGAAATTATAAGCATTCTTATAATTTTAAACAATTTCATTACTGTATTATAGTAAAAGAATTGCAGAAATCTTATTATTTTTATGTATATTTTACATAACTATAGAGTTTATAATTAGATAATAAATTTTCTCTGTTTTCTGAACTGTGAAATTGTAAGTTCAAAGAATTTCTTGTTTTCCAATTTATTCCATAAGAAAATAAAACTTACATACTATTATACCAAATGAATTCGAAAGATATTGTTACATAAAAAACAGGGGGGGGGAAAAGATCTCATTCAACTAGACGTAATATATAATTCCATGAATCATGGAAATAAGGTTACATTCCGTAAAGCAATAGGTGTGATCGTAAGCTGCAGACAACTGCACTCAACTGAATACAAGCACAAGGTAACGTTTCTTAAAATCATATTAAATTTCAAATCTAAAGGCTATTTCACGTTCAATGATTGCAACTATGATTCACCCGCAAGCAACTTTCTGTGACAGAAAGATAGAGATAGAAATGTATCCGGAACATTATGCGGTTTCTGTGGATGTACTGCCTAAGCGATTTCATATCTGTGCCAGGAAGTCGAACCAATGCGTTGATTTGTACATTACTACAAACCTGATCAATAATAATAGTTATATATATCAGGAAAAATTATTCTTCCTTATTNATTATATAATAATATAAATTGAAGTAAAATACTTGCTATGAGGGAAAATATGCAATTTATATAGTCAAATGAATGATACGGAAGAAGTAGAGCGTAGAGATAAATGTATGGACAATTTCAAAAAACTTTAAATTGCCCCGAAAAAAAAAAGAAAAAAAAATTATATTTATTTTAAGAATTTTCTAGTGAAACTTGATAGCTGTAATTTATTCTTGTCGCAACTTTACTGCTACCTAAAGATCAATCTCATTAACATATTCCTTAACCTCAGAGATTGTCTTGTTCCGAAGGCGACAATCAACAAACTAACAATCTATCTATTCTTGCCTCTTAACTAACTATACTTTGATTTAATCTGTATTCAAATTTTATTGGATTAAATTTAATATTCGATCATTTAATTCAAAATTGTGTAAATTGCAAGAAGGGATTAATTGATGTATAGATCTATATAAATAGAAGAAGAGAAAAGAGAGAAAGAGAGAGAGAGAGAAAACAGATACCTTTCTGTGCAGAAAATTTATCAATAGAAACCTTGTATTGATACAGATGTACCTCTATATGATGAAATAGAATGGTATTAAGCTTTCACCATGTTTCTGGATTGCGTGCGACCATTTCTACTGTCACAAAACCATTTGAAAGAGGACAACTCACCGACATCTTTCAAGAGAATCAATAAAGAAAGATGATTCAATAAAGGTACGTTTATGTTATGGAAGTACTTTTATGTAATAAACCTTACAGTCAATCGTCCAGCTGTAGCCTTTCGGAGATGGCCTTCTAACACAGAATTATTTCAACAGGTCTTTTCTACTTTTTGTGGTTCATACTCACCTGTCATTTCTACTTCTTTGACAATTTTGAAGACTGTACTTGTAACCGACAGATGGATCCTTTTCATAAGCTCATGTTAGATCCAATGTTGTTACAACACTATCAATACGAGTTTAGTTTTTATTAAAAATGATTTCTCTTGTAACTAAATGAATATAAACTGAAAGTTACCTTCGTTTTATACTCGTGAAATTAATACAATGTTCAAGAATACTTTAAAATGTTGCTTAATTGATACGATAAAGTTTGAAATGATAATAAATTACCATTAATTATTAAAATAAAGGCTTTATTGCGCGCAGTAAAATGATAAAATTAAGAATTAAACAATTTGGATAGTAGTGTTTTCTTGTTTAAATCATTTAAATTATTTTAAATGATCTATAAATCATTTAGATATATTAAGCAAAGATAAGTTTAATATGCTTATAAACAGCATTGTTCAGCAAATATTGATAGAAATTAATGTGATTTAAGATCAGTTCTGCGTTTCCAATCAATATTTGCTAAGCAATGCATTCAAAGCATCATTGTCAGTAATTTAAATGCTATTTTGAAGGCAATTAAAGATAATGTAAGTTTTAAAAAATCGCGAATTTTGTCGTTAGCCTTTACTGTAATGTAATAAAGTTTGCTAGAAATATAAAAAATGCGATTATTTCGATAAATATTTTGCTAATTAATACATTTTATTTAACACAAATAGACGTTGCATATTCATAAAAATTCTTCAAGAAATTATAATTTTTTTAAAAGAAAAAAAAAATTAAATTCAATAAATCTTATTAAAACTTTAATTTAACAATTTAAAAAAAAAACGTGATCATGTCTCAATTTTTGATCAATTCTTTAATTATTTAGACTAAAGATAAGTTTTATTAAAGTACAAAATTCTGTAACTATTCTGTATGATGACAACAACTGTGAGTTTATGATTAAACATCTTTTTAATCAAAAGATAATTAATTAAAACAACAGAAGAGTCCGTCCACCTGGAAAATATTTTCAATTAGAAAATCCAAGCTTTTCTCTTTTGTAAGATCTCTTCTGTTATAAAAGACAAGAAGAGAATAATTGTATACTATAAATAGCATTTGTATCCGCCGTAACGCTTTCAATTAAGAAAAGAAAACACAGAAAATATTTAAGAAAATTTTATCACTAAAATATATATTAAAGTATTGCGTATTTATTCTAGTTAGACTGTGAATATTACTTTGATCTCGTACTAAAGATGTCTAAACTCTTTGCTGAGTTTTTTTGTCAGGACTACTTTAATAGAGAACAAGAGAGATTATTTGGGATACTAGACAGACACAGAAATTTAACTTCATTTACTCTTGTAAGAAGTTAAATCAACGTCTTACATCACCCTTGTAACGTGTCTTTGCTGCTAAGCTCTACAAATAAATCCTTAAGTAAAATATAACAACAACAAAAAAAAATTATCCAGTAGATGCTACTACTATTCATTTATTAAATAATTATTAAATTTTTATTAAGAGAATATTCAAGCTTATGTATATATTTTCTCCAGGAAATAAGTTGTTCATAATAGAACATTACACTATTCCTTATGGATTATTTAACTCATTTTCTGCCATAAGCATCGTTACATTTAATTCACGTCATGAGGGATAAAAGTTATCTATCTTCAAACAAGTTTACAGCTTAAT
>NW_019384294.1:618650-643435 GCF_000671375.1 Centruroides sculpturatus | reverse complement strand
TTTTATTTCATTAATTTTTCAAAAATTCTTTTCTAAAATTTTAATTAGATTTTCGTTTTATAAACTTAATTTTAACAAAATAAATACGTTTAGAAATTAAATATGTTTATTTTAAATAAAAACAATGCCAGCTTTAAGTAATTCGTAATTAAATATTTACTGTTTAAATTAAAAATTATATTTATCATTTACTTTTATAGATGAGGCTTAAAAGTCAGTTAACATTTTTAAAGTAAGACTTTTATTGTAGTTTCTACTTAAAAAAAAAATTAAAAATAATTGATATCCTCCATGTTTAACGAACAATTTGAAGCATTCTAACACATTGCTATGAATTTTCAATTGTTACAGTTGAGAGAAAAAAACATGGTTAACTGAGTTATGGGCCACTCTATGTAATTATGTCTGCATATATTTTATAAAATTGATATTAAAAAACGAGCAATCATTGCAATTTTTAATCAAAAATATATGTCCTCCACCTCAAATAAGTAGTGGCTTGCCCCTGTACATCATACTTTTCCGTTATCAATGGCGGTCATCTATCTAGCTCTTTTCAGTGGAAATTTTTGAATTGAAATCACATGACTTCCAGTTTGCATCGGAGTTTCGTATATAGTTAACTGAGGTCTCATGCCCCTAGAGGACAACTCACCGACATCTTTCAAGAGAATCAATAAAGAAAGATGATTCAATAAAGGTACGTTTATGTTATGGAAGTACTTTTATGTAATAAACCTTACAGTCAATCGTCCAGCTGTAGCCTTTCGGAGATGGCCTTCTAACACAGAATTATTTCAACAGGTCTTTTCTACTTTTTGTGGTTCATACTCACCTGTCATTTCTACTTCTTTGACAATTTTGAAGACTGTACTTGTAACCGACAGATGGATCCTTTTCATAAGCTCATGTTAGATCCAATGTTGTTACAACACTATCAATACGAGTTTAGTTTTTATTAAAAATGATTTCTCTTGTAACTAAATGAATATAAACTGAAAGTTACCTTCGTTTTATACTCGTGAAATTAATACAATGTTCAAGAATACTTTAAAATGTTGCTTAATTGATACGATAAAGTTTGAAATGATAATAAATTACCATTAATTATTAAAATAAAGGCTTTATTGCGCGCAGTAAAATGATAAAATTAAGAATTAAACAATTTGGATAGTAGTGTTTTCTTGTTTAAATCATTTAAATTATTTTAAATGATCTATAAATCATTTAGATATATTAAGCAAAGATAAGTTTAATATGCTTATAAACAGCATTGTTCAGCAAATATTGATAGAAATTAATGTGATTTAAGATCAGTTCTGCGTTTCCAATCAATATTTGCTAAGCAATGCATTCAAAGCATCATTGTCAGTAATTTAAATGCTATTTTGAAGGCAATTAAAGATAATGTAAGTTTTAAAAAATCGCGAATTTTGTCGTTAGCCTTTACTGTAATGTAATAAAGTTNATATATTATAAAATTTTATTAATTATAAATAATAATCTATTTTAGAAAATAATTTTCATCACTACGAATCTTACGTTAAATTTTAGAACATAAAATCGACTATAAATTATCTTAAACTTAAAATTTCATCCCTTTACTACTTTAACAAACTTCAAAAAAATTTTTTTACAAAATTAATGAAACGTATCATAATTCAAAAGTTAAATATATAATTTTCTAACTCTGTTGTGAAGGAAATAAAAATTTTCCTGTAAGGATTAATGCAGTTAATATACAAACATTCTTCAGCATTAAGGACAGATGACTTTAGGATAATAGGTGTCAATTCAGTATAATTTGTATGGTTAACTATAAATACTCTAGCTGTACTGTACATTTGAATTACAATGGGGCTCTCTCATGTAAATGTCCGGGGATACATTTATCTTGCAGAACATTTCAACGGCTGGCTAATTATAATGACACTCTAGTTAATTTTACCAATTACGACAGAATGTGAGAAATGACATAGACAGACTGATGTATATAACAGCATACAAGAAACAACCGCACCTTCACTTTAAATATGACTTTTAATGACAATTATATACTACTAATCAAACCTTTCAAGTGATATTATATGTAATTTTGTATCCACTATCGATGGTTATCATCTATCAAGCTCTATATTAATGCCATCATTTGTATCGCATCCTAACTCTCATCCTTTCGAAGTTTTCTCTTTAAAAATTTGAAAAATCTCTTCTTTCAATCTTTAAATAATATTTTTAGAAGTACTTTACTTCGTTTTATATAATATTTTTAAAATTATATAAGGACGAAAATAATTTTTTGATCGATTTTGATTTTACTATTTCCATTATCCTTTTTGTTTTTCCATTCATTTATTTGAAAATTAAAGAGATTTAACTTAATAATACATTTTATAAATTCCATATAATTAAAAGGGATTTGTTGGAAATTTATTCAGTAAATTCTAAATCTGATATATAAAAGTTAATGGCTAAAAAAGGGTTTTTTCCTCCTCTGTCTCTTCACAAGAAAAGTGGTTAGAATCTCTTAAGCTTTTACGGTTTGATTGCTATTAATGCTGGAAGCTGTAAATTCAAGGTAGCGAAAAACAGACATCTTCTCCTTCTGAAAACATTCTGATGCCTTTAGTTTTGTTCACGAGAAAACAAGGTATAAAGCTAGAGGCTCGAAAACTCCTATTCTGGTGATAACGAATGCAGGAAACGAGACACTTGTCCGAGAAAATGAGGTTTGGAGGCAACCTAACGACATTGTCTTATCTCATTGTCTGAAGAAGGACTTTGCACTTTTGTAGATGTTCAACATTGAGACAATTTAACTCTACATTGATTGATCGTTGTCGAGAAAGGTGTTGATTAAACCATTACAAGAGTATTGTCGGTAGGAAAGAATATTCTTGATGGTTCTATAACCATAAAAATGATTTACAAGAGTAATAATTTTATCTAAAAAAATTTAAACTTTTTAAATTACAGGAAAAATTATTCAGGTTAAAGAATACTGCAAACGTTATTAATAGGTAGAGATTTATTTTTTTAATACGTTCGCCAAAGTACAATATATGTAAGTAAACTCTATTTTTATTAAGATTATATATAAATTTTTATATAAAGATGATAAAAAAATAGCATTTAAAAAGTACAAAAACTATATTTACATGAGCTGAATAATACATTTCTTTTTCTAGAAACTGTACATGAGCCAAGATTAGAATTAGAAGCTTTAGGAAGATAGCAACGAAGAGCAATTAAGATGGATAAAAAATTAAATCTAATCTTAAGCTATTGTAAATCAGTAAGACTTGAAATTGTATTTTAAAACAACTTTAAGTTAAAGTAAAAATAAAGATAAAAACATTAAAGAATCAATTGTTGTGTTACATTGCTTTCAAACCAAAAACTTATTTTGTAAACAATATAAATAATCTACATATATATAATCGAGATGGGTTGATAATAATAATAATAAGCGCAAAGCCCAAACGGTTAGGAGTTGAAGGTTGAAATTTGGTACACAGTTAGGGTACATCATGAGAACGTACACTAAGAAGAGATTTTTTGAAATTCCCCCCTCCCGCGAGGGAAAGGTGTTAACAAAGGAAGTGTTAAGTAACAAAATGAAAGTGTTATACAAGATTTACAGGCGCAGAAGCAGTTTTTTTGCGTTTTTGCGGGAAATCGAACATATTTTTAGACCCATCTAAAATTTTCTAATTAGTCTGGAAACAGGAGGACCTAATTCTTACATTCTGTGAAGACGGGTAAGATTGACTATAATGTAATAATCTTAATCTTCGCTATCGTTAGTTTTTGCCCGAGCAACGCCAGGCTTATCTGCTAGTTATTTAACTAATGTCTCCTGTAGTAATGAAGGCTTCATTTAGAAATATGTTATAAAATCTCATAAACATATTTTTATGTATAATAATTTTTTTAATATTATCAAGAATAATATGTTTTAATAGAACAAACAAGTCCATATTTTATAATAGATATTTAAAGATCATTGGAAATTTATATTCTAAACAACGGCAGCTTCAGAGAGTGAAGAAATATCTCCTTGCAGTTTCCGTGGAGTATGAAAGAAATAACTTCTTTGAGTTATTTCTTTCATATTCTGAACTAGAAATTAACTTCTCTGTAGAAGTTAATTGTAGAATAAATGAAAATATATTTATAAAAATGGCATATAAATATTGTTATTTTTTAAAATCGTTTAAACAAGTTTTTATAAATTATTTTAATGATAAAAACATTTTGAGAAATAATAAAATCTATCGTAAAAATGAAATAAATTAGTTGATATATTTTCATTACTACACCAGTAGTAAATAAAATACTAGAGTTGGTTAATAATGAATGAAAGGATGATATTAAAATTACATATTTATATTAAATGGCCTTATTAAAGCGTGGGAATTTTTATGACGTCAGTAATTTAAAAGAGGAACTAAATAGTCTGTTAACACTCAAGTTATAAACAATTCTGTTTTGTGTTTGATTTCGTATATATTTCCTTATCTACTGTTCTGTCACTTAGAGAATGGGAATAGTATTAATACATTTCTGTTGTAAAAAAAATTATAAATTACTTTTTTGTAATTATTCCTATTTATTTTACTAATATATCAATTTGAAATATATAATGTTATTTTATTTTTTCCAAAAATTTGATAAAGTTATCAATACATATAAATATATAAATCATTAGTTAACAGTTATTGGATAAATTCTCTATAGAAATGGTTATTAATAATTTAAATGCAATAATAATATCATTTATAAATAAATTGTAATTATTATTACAAATATTTCATTTTTGTACACTATTTTCTTAAAACACTACTAGAAACTAGCTACTTTTAATAAAAATTTATATATATATATATATGTATATAATTTGTACATATATGTATATATGTAATTTTCTTGTGTACTAGTACAGTACATTTTCCAGTCACGATATTAAATTAATCAAAGCATACTTTTTAATTTTATATTTTATAAACTTTAATCATCTTATAAAAATTTTATTTTCTGCTTTTTTAACTTCAAAATTCTATAAATTTATAATTTAACTAGATTTAAAAGTTTTATTGCATCAGTTTGCATATTTAATATTGTTTATTTCATATGCATATTGTTTATTTGCATATATAAAATAAATAACAAACTTTAAGTTAAAGTAAAAATAAAGATAAAAACATTAAAGAACCAATTGTTGTATTACATTGCTTTCAAACCAAAAACTTATTTTGTAAACAATATAAATAATATTACCATAAAAACAATAATACGATTAAGGTTTTGCATAAACTTTAAAAGTGTTATTTGGATAAGAAATAAAGAAATGTGTTTATCTCTTCAATACAACAAGCGTTAGTTTTCTTAAAGGTTTTTATCGGAACAAGACAAGCAATCAATCATTCATCCAATTTCAATGTTGTTTGAGTTCTTTATCTTGGTTTTAAATCTGAAGAAATCTCTGCAGTCATGCAAAAAATACATTGCTTAGTTGTCTGTTCAATACAATGACGACTTTCTTTTTTTTAAAAAAAATAATATATATATATATAACTCATATATATCAGGTATATCTCAATTGTATCTTTAAAAATACATCAGGTGTAAATTTGTTTTTTTGTGATTACACTCTGTAAAGAAATAATAAATTTTATAAAAATTTTAGACAAAAATGAACAGTACAAATTTACTATGATGGTTATAATTTCAAAAAATTAAAAATATTTTTAATATTTAAAAAAATGATAAATTTTATGATATGAAATATGCAAATTGATGCAATAAAACTTTTAAATCTAGTTAAATCATAACTTTATAAAATTTTCGAGTTAAAAAAGCAGAAAATAAAATTTTTATAAGATGATTATAGTTTGTAAAATAGAAAATTAAAAAGTATGCTTTGGTTAATTTAATATCGTGACTAGAAAAATAAGCCAAGGAAGATGTTTACAAAGTGTTGACAGATCTTCATTTAAAAAAAAAATAATAAAAAATAAATTTATAATATATAAAAAAATAGTATACAATATAATTTATAGTCTATTAATATAAAGATATAAATTAGATTACTTTTATCAAAACAAAGCAATGACATTCAATTACAGTCTCTGGACAGAAACTAAATAATGAGTCTTGTAATTGGATGTTTGCATCTAAGAGAGAGAAGATTGTTAGAAACGGATGACGAAATGAAAATTATATTAAGGAACTACTGTAATGAAACTACCTTAGAAAATAATAAATAAATTTCTGCAGCAAGTTGTAATTTAGCAATGTGGAAAAAAAAGGTAACATTTATTACTATTTTACACCTAATAAAACCTTATTTAACACAATTATTTTGATATTTGTTAAACATTCTAATTTACTTCTGTTTGAACAATAGAATTATTATAACATTGATCAAAGTAATTCTAATATAATTAATTGGATAATTTTCTATTATTAAAACTCAATATATTCATTAAAGTAAACTCTCATTTAAGATTAGATATATTATTTATATAAATAAATATATGACTTTTTTATATAGCTTATGTTTTAGAAATAAATCATGTGTAGTTATTAAAAATTTTAGTTAGATTTTTCTTTTAAATTATTTTTTTTTTCAATTTGCTAATATACTAATTCAAAATGTTTCTTTAATAAGAAAATAATTTAATTTTCTTCCTTTAATAGTTAACTAAAAAAAATTCTACATTTCTTCTTGTACAGAGACTAAAATGTTTGCATCATCAATTATTTACATGGTTAACACATTACTACTTATTCACTTGCAGTAAGTGGAGTGGCATAGGAATTTGGTCGTTTTCTTTGCCTTATCGATTTTCTCAAACTTTTCCACCACATACAATAAAATCAAAATTCTCCTATTCGAAAGAAGATTTGTTATAAAGTCTCATAGAAATGCATGGAAAATTGAAGACTGAATGGAATGTTTTTAAATAAAAAAAAATATTATTATATTTTTTTTTAAAAAATATGTTTTTATATCTTGTTAGGAATATTTTAAATCAGTTTATAATCATAAAACTTTATATTATATGTCTAAAATACGCATTAAAACAGTTCGAAATGTTATACACAAAGAAAAAGTTTAGAAATGACTTAGATAAGAGATTATTCTGATAGCATCTGAGATGATATCTAATCTTTAAAAGGAGTTTGGAATCTCATAGTAGAATATACTTTAAACCAAACACAGTATTTTTCGGCAATTTGTCATTTCAAGAGAGAATTTTGCTAACAGGAGAGTGTCTTAACTAATAGCTCTTACTAATGAATAATTCAAATTTTATGGTGTTAGATATTTTACTAAAGAATGGGATTCGCATTTTACCCAGAAAACAAATCATAATTCATATTTTTGTGGAATTATAAAATAGACAGATAAATTATATAAAAAAGTATATTTAGGGAAATATAATGATACTTTTTCAGTTGGAAAAATAAACTGAAATATACTAGAAAATCTAAATCGAACCACGCTCTAAACTTAAAACTGTTTTCGGTATACTTAACTATGTCTTCATACGGTACCTGTCGAGGTTATAAAGTATCATAACTAGAAAACATCCGGTTCAGATAGGCTTCATTCTTTCAGCCTAATATCTCCCAAAAGAAACGATTGTTGGTTTGATGGACGATAGTATTGTTCAGACTCAATGTAGTTCGACGTATAAATTCACCTTTGCACTAAGAACTGGACTTGACAAATCTGAACATTTTAGTTTTTTCGGTGCAGAAGATGACAATTTGAAGTTATAACTTATGCCGCGTGACGTTTTTTATTCAGAAAACGGCTTACTTTTCCTTTCTTCTTACATTATGTATGATGAACCGTTATTTTCAGCTTACAGATGAGTTTGTAAAAGTGTAATTAAAGTAATACTTTAAATTTATTTATTTATTAAATGTTACAAATAAATAAGTATAATTTTTTTCATAAATAATATATAAAATATTCTGCAATTGCTATTAGGTATTAAGATCATGACATAGAATATGTCTTTCTCTCAAGATCAATGATTTAAGCAGGAAAAACACATTTACAGGCGCTAAAACAAATTTTTAAAAAGTAAACTTCATAATATAATACAGTATATATAATTGTTTTTTATATATACATATATATATTCTTGTTATTATCATGTATAAAAATTTATAATAGGTAATAAATTTAATAACAACAATATATTTTTCTTAAAATGTATATAAAAATAACATTTAATTTAAATACGTAAACATCAAGATTATTTTTCATTCCGAAAGAACGATTCTGTAAATTAAGTGTAAGGCTGATTAATTTAAATTTAGCGTTTAAGGTATCCACAGAATATTGTATTTAAAGAGAACTCCAGGGAGAAAGGAATATTTGAAGTCTGACAGCAAGAACGCAGACCTTTCAGCGGTTGTTGGTCAAGACAAGTAAATATTTGCAGAGAGAAGCAATGACCAAACATCATCTAGTTTCGACTCAGCAGATAAAAAAAAATATATATATATATATTTATTTATTTATTTTATAGTGGACGTAGTATCTATAGTACTTTGTTTATGATAGCAATAAATAATATTACATAATCCTTAATTAAATCCGCAATAATCAATCGTTATTTACTTGCGATAACGTTGTTAATGTCTGGAAATATTACTATTTTTTATTCTTTATTATATATACTACTAAATATCAAGTAATATAATTTGACTGATTGAATGTATTTATGTTATCAGTACTATCTAAGATAATATAGAATTATTTTTCTTTTGGTATAAAAATATATATAAATATACATGGGAAAAAATGCTTTTTATCAGATAAATAATAGAATTATCTTTATTAATTTTTTATTAATTAAATTTTTAAAAATCTTTATTGTTTTTTTATTTAATCAATAACTAAAGCATTAATAATAATAATAATTGCATTATTTGCTGTAATACAGTATTTACATCTATGTATATATATTTATACCAAATAAATGAAAGTTTTATTTTAAATTTACATTAAATATTTATATATCTTATGTAAATAGATCCAGATAATTTACTTAAATGGATAAATAATTATATACATATAAATTCTTATAAAAATATTTGAAATTTTACGGTTTTTTTTTTTATTTTTTCTATAAAGAATATTTAAACTTAATATAATTTTTATTCTTAATTTTTATAGAAATACTTAACGATAAGAAATTTTGTAATATTTATTTATTTTATTTAATAAATATTTACAGAAATAAATTTTACTAACTTAACATTTTTATACGTAAAACTTTCTAAAAAGTTTTAATATGTAAATAAAATACAAATATAAATCATACTTTAGTTTTTTTTTTAATTTATACGAATTACATAAATTAGTAATTTTATGAAAAATTTGTTTAAGAAAGATAAGAAATTATAAGCATTCTTATAATTTTAAACAATTTCATTACTGTATTATAGTAAAAGAATTGCAGAAATCTTATTATTTTTATGTATATTTTACATAACTATAGAGTTTATAATTAGATAATAAATTTTCTCTGTTTTCTGAACTGTGAAATTGTAAGTTCAAAGAATTTCTTGTTTTCCAATTTATTCCATAAGAAAATAAAACTTACATACTATTATACCAAATGAATTCGAAAGATATTGTTACATAAAAAACAGGGGGGGGGAAAAGATCTCATTCAACTAGACGTAATATATAATTCCATGAATCATGGAAATAAGGTTACATTCCGTAAAGCAATAGGTGTGATCGTAAGCTGCAGACAACTGCACTCAACTGAATACAAGCACAAGGTAACGTTTCTTAAAATCATATTAAATTTCAAATCTAAAGGCTATTTCACGTTCAATGATTGCAACTATGATTCACCCGCAAGCAACTTTCTGTGACAGAAAGATAGAGATAGAAATGTATCCGGAACATTATGCGGTTTCTGTGGATGTACTGCCTAAGCGATTTCATATCTGTGCCAGGAAGTCGAACCAATGCGTTGATTTGTACATTACTACAAACCTGATCAATAATAATAGTTATATATATCAGGAAAAATTATTCTTCCTTATTTATCTTTGAATAAAATTTTAAATATATTATCATATGAAATTTAAATTTTATATATAATCTAGTAAGTAAACATTATAAATATAAACTGTATCAGATAAGTAAACAAAACTATTCAATAGTATATATTTATTATAAATATTTATATGTTCATTTGGTTGTTGCATCTTTCATCTCTTTGTATCTACCATTTGTGTTTTCTTGCTTCTAATTTTATTATTATTTTTTTCCTAGATTTTTTTTTTGTACGGATGTCCATAAATTTTAATAGCCTATTCATTATAAAAAAGAAAATTAATTATTTATTTTTATATTATAAATGCCTTTAGAAGTTTACAGATGAATTTTAATCCCATTATATGCAAAGAAAGTTTTATAACAAGATTAAACTAAGAAAAACATTCTAGGTTAAACATCGCTAGTTTGCATTGATTCGTTATAAAAAATAATAACAAAAATATTAAGTGTTATTTTAAAATAATTGTTTTTTTTACATAAAATATACTCGAAAAAACATTTTAGAAAAGTTTTTATACTTAATGATAATAAAATATAAGAAAATAACGAGTGAAAATTATTTATATTTTTTAAAAAATATCTAGTAAATTTATATTAGCATACATAACATTTATTATTCAAAATATTTGATTAATTTTATATATATATATATATGTATTAACTGACTCTAAAAAAGTTATATTAATAAACATACAGGTAAAATTATACCTTACTAATTAAACGTAATAATAATTTTCATTGTTAAAATTTCATAAAAAATTGGAGTAATGTTAACAGTAAAAGTCACTGTATAGAAATTTCTTCTGGTCATGAATGATATTCTATTCTAGATAACGATCTTTGGCCTTCATAACCCAATTATGTCTCATCTGAAATCCCTAGTAACTCTACTACACAGTTCTACGTTATCATTTGTTACCGTATGCAAGAACCAATGGATGCTGAGTACCAATGTATCCCTACAGAGGGTTTCAGCCAGGCATGAAGCGGAACAACAAAAGAAAAAAAGGGGGAAGCTAGTTATCTCCAGGGCAAACATGCCAGAAAACGGAAGGATTTTAGACACGAGAAACTACTCTTGTTTCTAAGCTATTTTCTGTCTTCTAAATCTGTCAACTATTCTCCCTTTTTAATGTAATTGAATACAATAAATAAAAAGTTTTTCATTGTTGGTTTTATTACGCTTCAGAGGTTTTTAAAGGCCTTTAAGAATGTTAAGAGGATCACCTGCAAATTAAGTTTAAAATGTGTAGAATCTTAAAAATTTTTCTACATTTCACTTTATTTTATTTATTTAATTTTTAATTTAATGAAATTCATTTTAAAACTATGTTTTTTCCTTTAAGATGAGACTTAAAAAAAGAAATATCCATTTCTTAGATCTCAAATTCTAATCAATTTGCAAATTTTTAACAAAGATTTCATCATTAGATAAAATGTTTAACCAAGGCTTTTAAATATTTAAATACGCGTAAATTATTTAGTAATTTTTAAATGTTTAACTTTAGTTTAATTGTAAAATTATTTAAATTTGATTTAAAAAGTATCACGTACAAAGAAGAGGCATTGATGGAAAATAAATGATGCATATTTAATATGATGTGAACGTTTAATACATTTTAATTTTTGGTGAGAAAATTTATAATTTTTAAACTACTTCTTCGAAAAGTTTAAAAGAAAAAAGTTTTCAATATAATATTTAAAAATCCATCAAATAAATCTACAAAGTGTTATTAAAATTGAAAGTAAAAAATAAAATTAAAATATTATAACTTAATAGGAATTAAAGTTAATTAAAAAAACATGTTATTCTTTAATTTTTCTTACGATATACTATAATTTATAAACAGTTTTTCGTATTTTATCCAGGTTATAAATAGCAGAAATCAAGATAAAAACTAAAAAGAATTAAGTTATGTCGCTTTATACAGTTATTATTTTCTTAGATTATAAATTTTAAGTCAGAATTTAGTAAAATTAAATTAATATTAATAAATAATTTTATTTTATTTATTATTCTAAAATATGAAGATTATGTTTAGTAATTTGATAAAAATATATCAATTCATCTACACGTAATCATTAATTTAAGATACTTAAAGGTATATAAATCTATATTTTGTGAATCAATTTTTAATGACCTTATCTGATATATACAAAAACATACTTAAATTATAAGAATAATTAAATAAATATATTCAAAAGATTACATTTATGAATAAATAAATTTTTACAGTTATATACAGGTTTAATTCTTGTGTATATAATATATAAACTATAAATTTTAATTTTTTTAATTAAAGATATTTTAAGTTTCCTCTTTGAAGAAAGTTTATGATGTTACAACTACTTTAGTTTTCTAAAATGTTTATAGGTAATGCGGGTAAATAAAATATTGTCTGATATATTTATATCATAGAAAAAAATAAAGTTTTAGCAAATAGAAATTTTTACTTAAAAGTTAGAGAACATGATAAGATACAATAATAATTAAAGCATAGACTCCAATCATGCTATTGTGTCATGTTAACAATTGATCTCAATCAGAGATATTGATCTGAATTAGAATCGTATGTGAATCTGTATTCCGAATGTCTTGCAACGGTTGGGAAATTTCTATTCATTTCATCACCTCAATATCTTATTATAAGTTGTTGTTTAGAAACAATCTTAACATATATAGTAAGATTTTTGTACTTTGCATAGACATAAATTGAGGAACATTGCTAGAAATCTACAAATTTTCGACGATATTTTTTACTATAAATATGGCTTTTATACAAAAAATTCTTTAGGATAATTATAAAATAACGTTTAAACATTATATTTTATACAATTTTTTTCTTAAATCCCTTATACATTTATGTAAATTTATAAGGAATTTAAACAAATAATAAAAAATAGGGAAAACTATATTAAATCCCTTATACATTTGTATAAGTGTATAAAGAATTTGATATAGTTTCATGGTGATGTTTTCCCTATTTTTATTATTAATATATGCTTCAAAATATTATATGTTAAAAGTAACTTTGTGTTAATGTAAATCGCTAAAAGCAATTAAACTTTTAGCAAGAATTAGAAAAATAATAAACGAAAATTTCCTGTTTTAGTATAATTATAGGCAAAGTTATTTTAATGCATTTTTCAAAACTTCTATAGTAATACCTAATCCAATGAGTTAGAAGTTTTCGAGACAAATATCCGTTAATGTCAAATGGGAGATCATTATTTCTAATTTCTTTTCTCTTCATTTCTTTTGATGTAAAGACAAACGGACAGATCTGAGCTCATCTGCAGAAATGCTATTCCTTGTTACAACTCCACCCCTGAAAATTACAGAAAATTGTCTCCCTTGTGTTCTATTACAACCATATGATTGTCTCGCATTGCAAAAGAACTTGGAGCCAAACCCCTTTCAATTCTTTTGAATGGTTTGTGATGAGTAGAAATGCAATGGGGTACACATACAAGAAAAAGAGAGAAAGAAGAAGATGGAAAGAACAGAAACCTGTTTAGAACTGGATAGGTGATAATGTCTTTTAGTTAGCTATTGGACGAGGTTTCCAAGATTAGGTAACGAAATCAATAGAAAGGCATTGCTGATGAGGACAAGATCAATAAAAACACACTTAATGGCAATAGAATGGAATAAACATTGTTACTTGATTCAACATGTTACATTTTTAAAATATCTATCTATCTATTCTATATATACAAAATTTATAAATCTCTTAACCACACTCAAAGATTATATTTTCTTTTTTTTTTCATTCTTAAATAATAGATGAAAGTTGGGAGAAAAATAGAAAAATTCTATCACAGATTATATTCGAAAGCAACTAGGAATACTTTGCAAAGTCAAAACAGTTCAAATCTAATGTAAATTTATGCAAATTATATTCTATGTTGAAACAATCAGGTTTTTAATATAAGGAAGATTTCTGTTCTGATTTTTTCCCAAGAAAAAAAAAGAAACAAAAAAAGAAAAATGTTTTTTCATTTTTGTGTTTTTAAGATTGGTTTGAGTGTCTCCAATTTTACCATCTGATAAGACATTTTTTCTTTTTATGTTTAACTCCGTTGTTAAGTTAAATTAAAAACAACGAAATGAAGAATTTTCTATAAGTACAAGATGAAGAAAGTACTTAAAAAACTCGAAGAAACAGAACAAAATGTTTTGATTATTAGAAGTAGTGGCAAGAAATTTATATAAATAAAGAGAAAGGGAGAGAGAGTGAGAGGGAGAGATTTTTTGTTAAAAAACTAAATCAATTGTCTCTTTTGTTATTAAGATAAATTTTTGATAATTATTTTTTTTCTCTTATTCCCCTTTTTTTAACTTACCAATTAAACTTTATATATTTTACAATCGATTAATAAAGAGAGATGACAAATATTTTAAAGTAATTCAAAACTTTGCATTAAATTCATGAATTTAATAACTAGAACTCAGTAACAGAATCATGCAATTGGTTCGTCTTAATTTACTTAATGACATACCACGAAATGTTTCCATAGGTCAAATTTACTAATTGCTACTTGATGGATTAGATGCGATTATATACGATACTGTATTATGTAAGTTAACCATAATGCATAATTTTCCAACAATTTTAAAAGAACTTTAAGGAAGGGAGAAGGTGGAGGAAAGAAAAAACAAGCAATAATAGTTCCTATCTACTAAAACGAATCTCCTTAACTGTCAGAAATCACGTAGCAAACGTAGCACTCTCCCTCTTATACGTGATCTCAAGATTTTTCTATACCAAATGGCATTACTGTAAAAAATTTCTTACACCAGAGAGAACAAGATTAGACATTATAGTTGTTGTCTTTCTAATATTATTACTGTATAAGAAATAGTGATGATAGTTTTAGGAAATTTATAAAATGCTTAAAAAAATGATTATTTTCTTTATTTTAAAATTATTCCAAATTATTTTGATACACTCAATATAATAAATCTAAGTGGTCGTTCTTACAAATGTGAACATTATTATTATTATTATTATAGTAAAGTATAGGAGATTTTTTTTTTATTTTTAGCTTTCATGACTTGCATTAAGTTTCATATTTTATAGTTATTGATACAATTTAAAGATTACTAGCGAGGAGAATATTATTCTTCGAAGCTTTCTCCATGAATTGAATAAAAGTTAAACGATTTTTTTTCGGTTACTTCTTTTGAACATTGGGCTAAAGTTTATTTTATTTTCTTATATTTATTTATTTAGTTATTTTTTATTGTTTGCCTTACTCATATCCGATAAGAATGGTTTCAATATATTTCAGCAGGATCAGCGTGAAAGGATTTAGTAGTACAAAAGTTACAAGAAAGGGATTAAGGATTAGATGCATTATACGGCCAAAGACATCCTTACTAGTTTAGAAGAAAATATGTTGGATACTCTTTGATCTATACTATCTATACAGATTACTTGTTACGCTAGTAAGTTTGTATATTGAATTATAGTTATGTTACGCTTGTTTTTCAAGTGGGATATAGCACTTTAACTCTTGAAGTATGAGTATAATTACACTTGAAAAATTTGCTTTTGCTTTGTTGTCGAATGATTTCCTCGCCATAATTATATTAAATTAAAATAATTTTTTGAAAATTAAGTCGTAATGAAAAGAATTCTAACTATAAAATTATCTTTTTTTAATATAATTTTTAATGCAGAAGAGGCTGTAATGTAACACTGTGTTATCGAAGAGAATGTTAAACTTTCACTCTCCTTTTCTCTCTCGAGTCATATTTTACATTTAATTATGAATTTTATCTTGATTAAAATTCCTATTTTTAGTCGATAATAAATTTTAAATTTATTTTCTTATAATTCGATCAAATTTTATTATCATAAATGAAGAATTAAAGCTTTAGGGTAAGTTAAATGATAATTTTTGAAATGTCAGAAAAGTGAGTTTTTGAATAATTAAATATTTATAAGTCAAACAATTTTGCCATTGACATTGTGTTAAAAAACTGACTGTGTAAAATTTAACAAATTTTTTGATTAAACTTGATTATTTTTACGAGAAGAGTGAGAAAATTAATAGTTGCAACACGAGATCTCTAACATTACTTTCCTATTTGCCTCATTAATTGGATTGTTTTAATAGAGGGCTTTAATAGTTTCTATTTTTATTTTTGCTAATGCTAAATCAGAACGGAGAGGGGGAAAGTATCATTTGAGTCAAAGCCAAGCCATTAAATGCACCATTCTACTTGTTTAATCCCTTTATAATGATTAAATAATTGCATACAACAAGGTATGATGTCATTTCATCAGGTTGACAGGTGATAGCAAAGCACGTGACAGAGAAGAGATTGATGACTAGAAATTGAAGCGTCCGAGAGGCGCCCTTTTAAAGATACTTTTGCTTTTATAAAACTCTTCCACAATGACACCTTAATCAAACGAATTAAGGTTAAATGGTTATCCGAGAAAATTACTTACCTTGTTCAGCAGTTGCTGCACAGGAAGACGTAAAAAGCAAGAGTGGTAGAAGTTTGTCCATAGTGCAAACAAAGTTGTAGTCACAAAGCAATGTAATCACAGAGATAGTATGCTGTCACGTGCCGTGTGCTGCATGTTGGTCCGATCGATCCTCACTGTAGCTCGACTGCCTTGTAGCTTCCTCTTATAGTCCTCCATGACGACGTGATATGTGGGTGAGGCGCCGGACTCTGTCTGATTTGAGCATGCTCTGTAGATACACACGTGTACAGTCAGGTGTCTGTTTTGTTCTTCGATTCCTCTTATTGTTTATTTAAATAAAAATCACTAAATTATAGCCATTTAACAAGTAGAAACAAAAAAAAAAAATTCATTACTTTCTCGTTTCACGTCTTTCAACTTTAAATATGAATCTTTAAATTATTATTTATAATTATTTATAAGTATATTTATAATATAAATTTAAAATATTCTATAACTTCTATAGCCTAAACAATTAAAACAGTTCTGTCGGAGACTTTGTAAAAAAGTTAAAACCGATCCTTTAAATNTGAATTAATTCCAATTATTGTAAAAAAAACCTGTCAAAAACGGAACCTGAATAATGTGGAATCTTGATAGGAATTGTTTGAAACGGAACGATTTTCTATGATTTAAAAAAAACCTGTTTAAAACAGAAACTTGCCAAACAGGAAAAAATTGGTGTAGTGGAATTCCGGTTTAGGCAGGTTTATTGTATGTTGATTTATTGATCTATTAATATTTTATTAATACAGTAAAACCTGCGTAAAACGGAATCGCACTGTACTTTCTGTCGCCTGTTTTTTCTGGTTTAAACAGGTTTTTTTTTAAATAAAGAAAATTACTCCGTCCCAAAAAATTCTTACTGTTTAGTCAGGTTTTCGTATTATTTAGGTTCAATTTTTGACAAATTTTACAGTAATTTAAAATATTTCTATTATAACTGAACAATTTAAGAGAGTAATTTAATTCTGTAGGTCTTTATATATTATAAAATTACCATAGAAAATAGGAGAAATCATAGCTATAGGAGTATAAGAGACTATATTTAATATTCTTCAAAAATAAGTAAATACTGTAAGAAATATTAAAAATTTTTACAAGATTTAATAAATAATAAACAATGGATTCTGGCAACTGTGATTTAAATTCAATCATTACCATCTGATTACAATGATTGATGAAAAACATTGTCTGTCAAATTTTAATTAGTCGATTCAATTCACTTTGCAGCGATATATACAGATGAGATTTAAGATTCAGTTGTCAGATTTTTATCGTTAAACTTACAAACTTTTATATCGATAAAATCGTTTGGTCAAAGTGACGAGTGTGTCAGAAAGAAAAATAATTTAGTTTTAAACCGTATTGACGTCAATAAAATGAAGAAAAACAAGGAGTTATTNTTATTTTGTGTAATTAAGCGCACATTTTTTTCTTTAATTTCTTTGTTAAGTAAAAATGAGTGAATTAATAACGTTTAACAAGAAGAAGCCAGCCAAAATGCTTTAATTTTTGCTAAAAATCGTTTTAATTTCTGTTATATAAATAAAAAAGTAATATTCGAGATAATTTTTAAGAAAATATTTTCATTTGTTTCATTTATATATTCCAGAACAGTGTATGTACTGTACTATCGAAAATTTGTATAGTTCTTTCAATCCTCTTATAGAGAATCTGCAGTTCCTGCTTTTAATTACGTAAAATTGAATAAATTATCTTCTATAACATGTAAGAATGTTTAAAAATATACTTAATTTAAACTTAAATCTAACCTCATTACTTTTACATAATATCAGCGGCCAAATTTGAAGTTATCATGAATAAAACACTCATAATATTTGAATATATAATCACATATTACTTATATTTCTTTCAATTTTTGCAATGCAATCTTCGGTTTAATAAACAAAAAAATTAAATATCTCTATTTAAATTTATATAAAAATAAGGAAGTTTATAAACTTAATCATTAATTTCTATAAATTATTCAACAATTTTTAATAGAAATTATGTAATTGTTAACACGTAAACTCTGAAAAAATTCATAAAAATTACAGAAAGAGAAATTGTTGGCTAGTTTTAGGATTATATTTTATTCAGTTAAAAAGCTCACTGATAATAGTAACAAGTATAATTAGTCGATAATTCTTTTTAAATATGTTAATTGTTTAATGTGATATAATATCATATTTATAAATGTCTGGAAAATATATTTTTATAGACCTTATAAATTTAAAATATTCTATAACTTCTATAGCCTAAACAATTAAAACAGTTCTGTCGGAGACTTTGTAAAAAAGTTAAAACCGATCCTTTAAATCTATTGTAGCATAAAATAATATTGAAGATACCTTCCTAACGATTAATATATGCGTTACATTGAAATATATTCGTAAAGAGTAACTTCTATTGTCAAATTTTGGCAATAACCAGCTTCCGAATCAGTTTTTAGAATTTTTCTTCAACGTTGAAAAAATATAATATGGAATATCAAATCACATAACTCATAAAATATTCATTATACAATCCAGGACTAAATAGAAAGTCATAAATATTTCACACCATATAAACTGAACATTGTAAATACATGATAGATGTCGACAAGATATATGGATTTGTTTTACTACCAAATCCCTTTCTACCTTGTTATTTGGAAGACATACACCTTGTATAACACTCTTTTTTCAAGAAAAAGTGATATCTAGTTGAGGATTACCGATGATACCACTTTATACTCCAGCTGAGTGTGCGGTTTCTGTACAGAAATTTTTCCACTAAAACTTTTTCTATTTTTATCAACGTCGGGATATAGATAAAAGATTAATTAAAATAAACTTTTAAAAAATATATTAAATCGTTTATTTTCGTGTATAATTAATTTTTAAAATAGTTTTTATTTTAAAGAAAATCTGCGAGAGTTTTAAAAAGTTTCTGTCTTAGACAATCATTAGATCAGTGCTTGGTTCTTGTCAAGATCGATCTGTCTCCGTTCAGTGTTTGAGGTTAAGAGTGTTTGGGGAATACTTGCAGAATCATTTGGTCACTTCATGGTTTTCTTTGGCACTACCCTCAAGTCATCGTCATTATTATCTTAGATCTTCTTTTCAAGAAATCATTCAGGATGTTACATGACTTATTTTCAAAAGTTACAAATCGCAACAACAACACTGATATCACTCGATTATAGATTACATATATAAAGATATCATACTTTAAAAGTTATCCTCGTATTAAAACAAGAATGATATATCTCTATTCGAAAAGGAAATAAGTGAAGTTTCTGTTATTAATGATAAAGAAGTGTTGAAGTGAAAAAACCAAAATATTTTTAGAAGTTTTAATGATAAAACTTTTTTTTCCCTTCCTTTCCTTTGGAAAAAAATCAATATAAGTTCTTTTGAGGGTAAGAATCCGAGTTTTAAAATCACCAACTTACATCAGTCTTACTCTGATATTCTAGAACGTTGGTCCCTTTTATACACTTCCACAGAATTTCATTGAAATCCGAGACTTATGCTCCCAAGAGATTTGAGAGGGACGACAAGGCAAATTCTAATTTTATTTTCACCCATCACGGCCATCATCAAAGGTAATAAAAATTTAAGAAGGTAAAATTATAAAAAAATATATATTTTTTTATTTATTTTTTATTGTTTAATAACAATTAATTAATGTTTAATAATGTTTTTACTTAATTTTTGATTTTTCATGCTAAATAAATATTTTTTAAATTATATAATTAATTTGAAATGTATACAGGTGTAAAAAATTATAAATAATAAATATTTAAATGTTAATTTAATAAAATTAATAGCAATTGTTTTGAGTAAAAGATTAAAAGTTTAAACAAATGTAAATCGAATATATGAGAAACGAAGTGATAAACACGTAAAAATTTATTAAAAATCACTTTAATTAAACGTATTACAATTAAATTTTAATAATTGTAAAGTCGATTTAAGATTTTTATATAAATTTTTAAAATAAAACAATTAAAACTAAAATGAAAAATGATGATAAAGATGAATAACGGATTAAAAGAGAAACAATAAAAATAATAAATATTAATTCTACTTGTTAAATTATTAAAATAATTTTTAAATTTATTATAATTAATTTAAATAAAAATGATTAACTGTACTGTAAAATAACGATAACACAGAGAAGAGAAAAATAAAATTTAATAAAGAATTAAAAAAATATATATATATCGCAATAATTAATTATAAAATTATAGTAATTAACATAATTGACAATTTAAATTGCCTTTATTTAATTTAAAGAATTGATTGAAAATTGAAGGATTGAATTTCGATCGAACATCAATTAACGTTAACAGCATGATGCCGTAGAGCCATATGTTACTGAATCTCGCATAAAGTAACGTTACTGATGAGGCATGAAACAATGTTGAAATATATAAAGTATAACAGAGAAACGGTACGCCCGATGACGTTGAAAAACAGGGAGTACATATTAACAGATACAAATTTTAGTCAAGTTGTAACCGTGAATGATGTAAACGCTATAGATTCACTGAAGCGATGTTAAAACGAAGATATATTTTCTACTTGTTTAGAGTAATATTTTGTTGTATAAAAAGAAAGCATTTTATGATTTAGAATCGAAAGAATGTGTGACTAAGAGAATGTTAGATAAGATTTTTGTTGAATTTTATACATATTGAACTCATGTATTTTTTTCATAATTTTCTATAAATTTATTTTGTATTTTTAAAAATATCTTACACCATTTAATATCTATATCTATATATAATTTAGAAGGAAAAAAAATAAGTAACAGAACCTAAAGAATTTTATTTTAGAAGCGAAGAAAACTTTTTTCTTCTGTTAGTGACAGAGTCTAACTGTCACATTGTAACATACAATAACAAATTGTATTTTTTTCTTAGGTATTACTCAGCATTTTCTCTGATATATTTCTTCAGCTTGATTTTATCTGTCATTTTAAGATATAATGATTTATAACCTACAGATATAATTTTAAAGATAACTAATGGTTTATTGAAACATCTTACAAGCCATTACATCATTGGAATTTATTGTAACGAATAATCGTAAGCAATTACAAGAAAAATTTAATAACGTAAATTTGATTAGTGAGAATTTAATCAAACTAATACATTTTTACTTTAAAATATTACTCGAACCTTTAATTTTACGGACGTAAATTGAAGAGATGCAACGTAATTTATATGTGCATGACCCTAAATAACTGAAAGATAAATTATAAAATTACAAATTATCTATAATTATTAGAATTTTAAATTACTCATACACTATTTCTCTACTTTTATATTTATATTTTTGTACAATTTAACGTTTATATAAGGCTAAAACAATCGCTACATATTTCTCCATATGTCGGTGTGTGAGGTAGGGAGAAAGTTATTAGATTAGTAAGAGTAATTAGTCTAAATTATGCTGTCAAAGACCGCAATTATGGTGGATAAAGGTAAATAACCTTTGTGAGAAATTTAAAATAAAGTTAAAGAATTCACTTTTGATAACAGATTCATTTAATTAACCTAATGTCCAGCAAATAAAAGGTTACAACGAAACTAGATTTAATTTATAATTAGAAGACAACATTTCGTATGTTTGATATGGAAAAAAACTTATCTTCTTTAGGGAATTTTATAATTTTAGGATGATAATTTATCCTTTAGGGAGTTCAGAAGGGTGCTGTGAGTAATCTCAAAGAGAAGTAACCCCTCATCTTTGATTATTTGCAATGCAAAGTAACAGGAAAACTTGCCTATAAATCTATACAGCCTGTGACGAATTTGTTAGGTTATGCGTGTTATATATTAAACAAGACTTTTCTGTTAATTATAAGCTTATAAAATGCTAATTTTATTTCAAACTGTACAAATATACTTCCCATATACCCATTTATAAGCAAATGTATATAGAAAGAAGGAGAAAGAAGTTGAAAACTTATCAGAATTAGAAAGGAAGAACGTAACATAAGTTAATATTATCTTATTGATTTCTCGTAAATGTTTTAATAAATATCAATATAATCTTATTTCTTGAAGTAGTTTTGAAGATGTATTTAAATTAAAAATTTTAAATGAAATATATTAAGTAACTATTCAATTTTGCATCGATTATTGTAGATCGTTGAGCCACAAATTTGCTATTACTAAAGATAAAGAATGTAAGTTTTAAAGTATTAAAACTGATTTATGAATCTAATAAATCTTCCATTTACGAATAATGTTTAATTATTTAATCTATGATTAAAATTCAGAGTTAAAGTATAGAATTAAAGAATTTTGTATGCTGTTCAAATGTTAATAATTCTTAGAATCTAACATGACATTTCCTTTTGAAGATAAATATATATGTATTTATCTTCAATATTATATGAGCTTTTAAATCTTATTTACTTATTTTTTCATATTTTGCACTCATTTAACTATACAAAACTAAAGAAATTTGAACATATTTATTCTTTTACTTTTGACATTTTTAAATTTTCATTTTATCTTCTAATCTTTAAGTAAATTAAATGTACTATTTTTATTTATTGATAAGAGTTTTAAAGGAAAACTTCTTTAAAAGTATAAAATAAATTAATTATAAAAATTATATATTTTTTAAAATGTGTATATAATCTTTAATTGTATAGGCTTTACACAAGAATAGTTCACTAATTAATTCAAGTTGAACCGCTAAGTAAATACAATAATCTTCTGAGATGATAGAGAAGACAAAATTAATTATAAAAGCTCCTTTGAATATAGGCGGTTCTTTTGAAGTATACATTTATTTATGATAAAGTTATCAAAAATATAAAAGTACTGAACAATGATTGGTTAAATATAAATTACAGTCGCCAAAATTGATGTTGATTGGTTAGACAAAATAAAAATATATCAGTTTCTAACAAATCATTGTTAAGATCGTAAATTAAACCTTTTGTGCCTACTATCTTACGTATAATTCAAAGGACTTCCTATGTTTATGAATGTCTTTATATTTTATTATATTTTCTTCTTTTTCCAAAATTATTGTATAAATAAATACTTTATTTAATAAAAATTCAGCTTTTAAGTACTGTAACTATAAATTCTTATTTAATTACATTTTTAAATCAAAAATTTAAATTATAACTCGTATAATATGCTTTAGAATTTTAATATTTTCCTCGAATTAGTTTATTTTTAAAGTTTTATTCCAATTATTAAAACAGTTTAAAAGTTAAATACACATTAACAACTCCATTCATCTTTGTTCTATTACTGAAAATGAATGAATATTTGGTTAAACACAAACAGTATTTTATCCTGTAAATAGTTTGCATTATTAAATCTCTAGGCATACATTAATACCATGATAAATTATCAAAATTATATATTAATTCATTACTGTTTACACAGTTAACATATTATTTAGATTATGCATGTAGTTCTATGCATACTTAAAGCTTTATAAATTATTCCTTAAAACAAATCGAGTTTTAAATTAGTTGAATAAAGCTCTTTATAGTGAATTAATTGTTTATTTTATCCATAAAATAAATACTATTTTACTCCAATTCTTGTGATTATATAAGACTTTTATCAATAATAGTTTTTTTCCCTTCCTTTATGAGTTAGCCTATCGTTATTTTTAATTGAATCTAAACCATCGTTTCGAATCTATTCTAGTTCATCATGAAACAACGTTAAAGTAGGTGATTTATAGTTATAGGTTATCTAGAAATTGAGTTTTATATGTTATATATATTTTAATGCTAACTCAATCGATAACAGTGTTGTAGAATAAAAAGTATTTTAGAGTGATAGAAAGTAGTAAAAACATGTTATTTTTTTGAGAAAATAGAAAATATTTCTGCAGAGATTACTATTATTTTATATGATTATTAATATTTTTAAGTTTTTGTAATTTATTCTCTTAAAATGCTTTGACACAGTTAGTCAGTCAGTCTGTCTGACGACTAAGAATCGATGATGTTGATAGGAAATGATCTGTCGAGTTCATGTTTTATATTCCTGAAAATATAATCTTGATAAAAAATATTATGTTTAAGTAAAAGTTATAAAATATTATTATTTTTATATTATTATTATTTTTTTTAAATTCAGTTTTTATGAAATCCATTTTCTACGAGTCCTTAAATACATGAGCCAATCACAACCCAGCACGTGTGCAGTTTAGGGACTA
>NW_019384294.1:610626-618447 GCF_000671375.1 Centruroides sculpturatus | reverse complement strand
ATTAAATAACTCTTTAATGGGGCAATTCGAAAATGGACTCGTCCAGAGTTTAAGTTAACCGTATAGCCGCTGTATATGCTAGGGGGCATAAGAATTTTAGAAAGGCTTAGGTAGGTCATAGCACAAAAAAGGTTGGGAAACACTGATGTATATAGTCAAGAACTAAATTATTTTTAATTTCAATTAGCTTATCTTTATTAAAGTATTGTTATGTTTAACGATATTAATACCATCTACATTCATCTAATATAACTAATTTATTACCTTATCTTTATGAGTTTTACTTATTAAATGAAATAAGCCTAATTGATTTTATGTGTTGTAAGAATTTGCCAAAATCAAAGATATATCTGTTATCAGTCGTTAAATTTCTAAATTTATCATCATTTTCGGTCATTTAAGAAATATATTTGAATATAAATTGTAAAATAAAATAATAATGCTAAATATTTGAATATTTTAAAAATTTTCCTTTATGATAATGTGGATATTTTCATTGTAGTAAGTGATTAAAGTAATGCATTGTCTACTATCCAAAGCAGTGTTTCGTCCTTTACCATTAATTAACAGAATTATATTAAAAATATATATATTTAATCAAATGATCAAGCAATATCTTTAGGATATTCTGTGTAATTCCTATTAAAATATTTATTTAAAATACTAACTAAATATAAATTAATAGTACTGATATTACTCTTGAGTTACTCGTATATTTAAACTTAAGCTTTCTTCATTCTTCTCTTAATTATAATTTTAAACAATTATAATTTAATTCTTTATTAGTACTTTTATTATTATTATTATTATATTTAATGCATTTTTATACTTTTAAATAATTAATATGACAAATTTATTAAATTCTGTATTTTTATGGTGTCAAAATGTTGCATCGTGTGAAATGACTTCGAAGAATTTCTATCAAGTATAAATCGATGAAGTAAAATTAATTTTTGAAAATTTACAAATATTTTGAAACTTCTTCAAATTTAAGTGTTAAAAATAAGAATAGATTCGATATTTAATTAATTTATTTAAATAATTTGATGAGATCTTTCTGCTGATGTTTCTCTAGCAATTGTATTCGAGTACCGACTAATTAGAATTTATTGTAAACTTTTTATTTATTTATTTAACTAATTAACAAAAATGTAGCATTCAGCAAAAATTTGGAATTATTATTAATTTTTTCGAAAATTAATATTTCCAAATCATAATAAAATTGTGATCAAGTTCTTAGTTTTGTGCATAGAAAGATGATGTTTTTCGTATAACGTTATGAGATATTTTACATTTTAATAAAATTATCAAGTAAAATAATAAATTAAATTTATAATTATGATAATATCACATTTCAAATTTCCTTTAAAATAATTTTATTTTAAGTTTCGAACTTAAAATTTAAAGCTTAAACAGTTTATTCAAATTTGATTGTATACTTTATATTAAATTAAAACAAATTATATTACTTAATAAAAATAGTAATTAATAATAATAATAATAATAATAGTATATAATGCTTAAAATTGAATTTAAATGTTTCTGTACGCAATTTTATAAAAAAAAATAATTCATAAATAAATTATTATTGGTTTTACGAGTAGAATCATTCAATTATGTAGATTGTTGTTGAGAATTTTTGAAAGGTGTTTTACTCTTCCAACTATACTTTTGTTTAATAGAAAAAAAGTTTATTTTTTTAGAAAAAATAAAATATTTTGTTGATATAATTTGTTGGTTTCTAGCTTAAAAATTTATATATTTATATAAAAATATTTTTCTATAGATAATTGAAAGAGACATTACTCGAATAGTATTTTATGTACTGTACATAAAAATATAAATTTTTAAAGAGTAGACGTATTTTATATTATAGGAACTAAAACGGTGTTATCTATAGATAATTGCTTATTGCCTGTTAGTGATCATTTATATTATAATTATGTAAATAAAACACTTCAAAACTAGGAATTTTGTAAATACAATTTATTTCAAAATGTGATTTGAATTGAAGGAGTTTTCATACTTCATGCCATAGCATTCGAGTTTTCTTTGTCGTTGATTTCGAGCAAAATAAAACGTATAAGAATGTTTCATAAGTCTGGAGCCATAGCAGTTATGTTAATCTTTGTTTATTCTTTCACAGGTAAAGAATGGCGCTGAGTAAGGTGGAACGAATTCAAGTTATTTTAATGGTGGAAACCCGGTCTCAGCGAGAAGTCGTCCAAGAATTTAATAGGCTGCATCTAGACTTCCCACTAATCAATGGTCAGGATACAGCAGTCTGGATGCAGCCTGTTAAACTCTTCGATGACTTCTCGCTGATGCGAATCCCTATCATCAAAATAACTTGAATACGGTTCCTTCTTACCTAGCTCCATGCTTTACACGTAAAAAAAGTAAACATAACTCATACGGTTCCTAACTTATAGTATTTATACACAGGGTATCCCATATTAAAATATAAACTTATATATGTATTATTCACGTTTCTGTAAATAATTTGATTAATTAATGCGATGCTAGGATGTACGACCTTTAATTAAACCCATTACAGACGGGTACGACCCGCAATTGGCTCGAGCAACATTGTTTATAGACTATTCATTATAAAAGATGATGGTTTGAATCTCATTTAGACCTCATTTTTTATAATATAAGCGGATATAATTTATGCACATGGTTTCAATATAAGGCCTCATCTAGGCCTAATAAATAGGTAAATATTCTTTAAGTAACGTTGTACTTTTAATGAAACACTACTTCATTAAAATACTGTGTTGATTACACTTATAAGTTATAATAATAATTACACTTATTTACATTTCATAATGATTTTAATCGTATTTAAAAGGTATGTTATTATACTTGTAACGTAATATTTTACATTTATAAATATTCATAATAATAATAATAATAATATATAAAGTGTATGTTTATTTTACTTAATGTACATTCAGTGTATAATGTTTACTTTATAACACTCAATTCCATATATTCGATATNGATATAGATAAAAGATTAATTAAAATAAACTTTTAAAAAATATATTAAATCGTTTATTTTCGTGTATAATTAATTTTTAAAATAGTTTTTATTTTAAAGAAAATCTGCGAGAGTTTTAAAAAGTTTCTGTCTTAGACAATCATTAGATCAGTGCTTGGTTCTTGTCAAGATCGATCTGTCTCCGTTCAGTGTTTGAGGTTAAGAGTGTTTGGGGAATACTTGCAGAATCATTTGGTCACTTCATGGTTTTCTTTGGCACTACCCTCAAGTCATCGTCATTATTATCTTAGATCTTCTTTTCAAGAGATCATTCAGGATGTTACATGACTTATTTTCAAAAGTTACAAATCGCAACAACAACACTGATATCACTCGATTATAGATTACATATATAAAGATATCATACTTTAAAAGTTATCCTCGTATTAAAACAAGAATGATATATCTCTATTCGAAAAGGAAATAAGTGAAGTTTCTGTTATTAATGATAAAGAAGTGTTGAAGTGAAAAAACCAAAATATTTTTAGAAGTTTTAATGATAAAACTTTTTTTTCCCTTCCTTTCCTTTGGAAAAAAATCAATATAAGTTCTTTTGAGGGTAAGAATCCGAGTTTTAAAATCACCAACTTACATCAGTCTTACTCTGATATTCTAGAACGTTGGTCCCTTTTATACACTTCCACAGAATTTCATTGAAATCCGAGACTTATGCTCCCAAGAGATTTGAGAGGGACGACAAGGCAAATTCTAATTTTATTTTCACCCATCACGGCCATCATCAAAGGTAATAAAAATTTAAGAAGGTAAAATTATAAAAAAATATATATATATCGCAATAATTAATTATAAAATTATAGTAATTAACATAATTGACAATTTAAATTGCCTTTATTTAATTTAAAGAATTGATTGAAAATTGAAGGATTGAATTTCGATCGAACATCAATTAACGTTAACAGCATGATGCCGTAGAGCCATATGTTACTGAATCTCGCATAAAGTAACGTTACTGATGAGGCATGAAACAATGTTGAAATATATAAAGTATAACAGAGAAACGGTACGCCCGATGACGTTGAAAAACAGGGAGTACATATTAACAGATACAAATTTTAGTCAAGTTGTAACCGTGAATGATGTAAACGCTATAGATTCACTGAAGCGATGTTAAAACGAAGATATATTTTCTACTTGTTTAGAGTAATATTTTGTTGTATAAAAAGAAAGCATTTTATGATTTAGAATCGAAAGAATGTGTGACTAAGAGAATGTTAGATAAGATTTTTGTTGAATTTTATACATATTGAACTCATGTATTTTTTTCATAATTTTCTATAAATTTATTTTGTATTTTTAAAAATATCTTACACCATTTAATATCTATATCTATATATAATTTAGAAGGAAAAAAAATAAGTAACAGAACCTAAAGAATTTTATTTTAGAAGCGAAGAAAACTTTTTTCTTCTGTTAGTGACAGAGTCTAACTGTCACATTGTAACATACAATAACAAATTGTATTTTTTTCTTAGGTATTACTCAGCATTTTCTCTGATATATTTCTTCAGCTTGATTTTATCTGTCATTTTAAGATATAATGATTTATAACCTACAGATATAATTTTAAAGATAACTAATGGTTTATTGAAACATCTTACAAGCCATTACATCATTGGAATTTATTGTAACGAATAATCGTAAGCAATTACAAGAAAAATTTAATAACGTAAATTTGATTAGTGAGAATTTAATCAAACTAATACATTTTTACTTTAAAATATTACTCGAACCTTTAATTTTACGGACGTAAACGGAAGAGATGCAACGTAATTTATATGTGCATGACCCTAAATAACTGAAAGATAAATTATAAAATTACAAATTATCTATAATTATTAGAATTTTAAATTACTCATACACTATTTCTCTACTTTTATATTTATATTTTTGTACAATTTAACGTTTATATAAGGCTAAAACAATCGCTACATATTTCTCCATATGTCGGTGTGTGAGGTAGGGAGAAAGTTATTAGATTAGTAAGAGTAATTAGTCTAAATTATGCTGTCAAAGACCGCAATTATGGTGGATAAAGGTAAATAACCTTTGTGAGAAATTTAAAATAAAGTTAAAGAATTCACTTTTGATAACAGATTCATTTAATTAACCTAATGTCCAGCAAATAAAAGGTTACAACGAAACTAGATTTAATTTATAATTAGAAGACAACATTTCGTATGTTTGATATGGAAAAAAACTTATCTTCTTTAGGGAATTTTATAATTTTAGGATGATAATTTATCCTTTAGGGAGTTCAGAAGGGTGCTGTGAGTAATCTCAAAGAGAAGTAACCCCTCATCTTTGATTATTTGCAATGCAAAGTAACAGGAAAACTTGCCTATAAATCTATACAGCCTGTGACGAATTTGTTAGGTTATGCGTGTTATATATTAAACAAGACTTTTCTGTTAATTATAAGCTTATAAAATGCTAATTTTATTTCAAACTGTACAAATATACTTCCCATATACCCATTTATAAGCAAATGTATATAGAAAGAAGGAGAAAGAAGTTGAAAACTTATCAGAATTAGAAAGGAAGAACGTAACATAAGTTAATATTATCTTATTGATTTCTCGTAAATGTTTTAATAAATATCAATATAATCTTATTTCTTGAAGTAGTTTTGAAGATGTATTTAAATTAAAAATTTTAAATGAAATATATTAAGTAACTATTCAATTTTGCATCGATTATTGTAGATCGTTGAGCCACAAATTTGCTATTACTAAAGATAAAGAATGTAAGTTTTAAAGTATTAAAACTGATTTATGAATCTAATAAATCTTCCATTTACGAATAATGTTTAATTATTTAATCTATGATTAAAATTCAGAGTTAAAGTATAGAATTAAAGAATTTTGTATGCTGTTCAAATGTTAATAATTCTTAGAATCTAACATGACATTTCCTTTTGAAGATAAATATATATGTATTTATCTTCAATATTATATGAGCTTTTAAATCTTATTTACTTATTTTTTCATATTTTGCACTCATTTAACTATACAAAACTAAAGAAATTTGAACATATTTATTCTTTTACTTTTGACATTTTTAAATTTTCATTTTATCTTCTAATCTTTAAGTAAATTAAATGTACTATTTTTATTTATTGATAAGAGTTTTAAAGGAAAACTTCTTTAAAAGTATAAAATAAATTAATTATAAAAATTATATATTTTTTAAAATGTGTATATAATCTTTAATTGTATAGGCTTTACACAAGAATAGTTCACTAATTAATTCAAGTTGAACCGCTAAGTAAATACAATAATCTTCTGAGATGATAGAGAAGACAAAATTAATTATAAAAGCTCCTTTGAATATAGGCGGTTCTTTTGAAGTATACATTTATTTATGATAAAGTTATCAAAAATATAAAAGTACTGAACAATGATTGGTTAAATATAAATTACAGTCGCCAAAATTGATGTTGATTGGTTAGACAAAATAAAAATATATCAGTTTCTAACAAATCATTGTTAAGATCGTAAATTAAACCTTTTGTGCCTACTATCTTACGTATAATTCAAAGGACTTCCTATGTTTATGAATGTCTTTATATTTTATTATATTTTCTTCTTTTTCCAAAATTATTGTATAAATAAATACTTTATTTAATAAAAATTCAGCTTTTAAGTACTGTAACTATAAATTCTTATTTAATTACATTTTTAAATCAAAAATTTAAATTATAACTCGTATAATATGCTTTAGAATTTTAATATTTTCCTCGAATTAGTTTATTTTTAAAGTTTTATTCCAATTATTAAAACAGTTTAAAAGTTAAATACACATTAACAACTCCATTCATCTTTGTTCTATTACTGAAAATGAATGAATATTTGGTTAAACACAAACAGTATTTTATCCTGTAAATAGTTTGCATTATTAAATCTCTAGGCATACATTAATACCATGATAAATTATCAAAATTATATATTAATTCATTACTGTTTACACAGTTAACATATTATTTAGATTATGCATGTAGTTCTATGCATACTTAAAGCTTTATAAATTATTCCTTAAAACAAATCGAGTTTTAAATTAGTTGAATAAAGCTCTTTATAGTGAATTAATTGTTTATTTTATCCATAAAATAAATACTATTTTACTCCAATTCTTGTGATTATATAAGACTTTTATCAATAATAGTTTTTTTCCCTTCCTTTATGAGTTAGCCTATCGTTATTTTTAATTGAATCTAAACCATCGTTTCGAATCTATTCTAGTTCATCATGAAACAACGTTAAAGTAGGTGATTTATAGTTATAGGTTATCTAGAAATTGAGTTTTATATGTTATATATATTTTAATGCTAACTCAATCGATAACAGTGTTGTAGAATAAAAAGTATTTTAGAGTGATAGAAAGTAGTAAAAACATGTTATTTTTTTGAGAAAATAGAAAATATTTCTGCAGAGATTACTATTATTTTATATGATTATTAATATTTTTAAGTTTTTGTAATTTATTCTCTTAAAATGCTTTGACACAGTTAGTCAGTCAGTCTGTCTGACGACTAAGAATCGATGATGTTGATAGGAAATGATCTGTCGAGTTCATGTTTTATATTCCTGAAAATATAATCTTGATAAAAAATATTATGTTTAAGTAAAAGTTATAAAATATTATTATTTTTATATTATTATTATTTTTTTTAAATTCAGTTTTTATGAAATCCATTTTCTACGAGTCCTTAAATACATGAGCCAATCACAACCCAGCACGTGTGCAGTTTAGGGACTA
>NW_019384294.1:572927-605283 GCF_000671375.1 Centruroides sculpturatus | reverse complement strand
GCCATAGCATTCGAGTTTTCTTTGTCGTTGATTTCGAGCAAAATAAAACGTATAAGAATGTTTCATAAGTCTGGAGCCATAGCAGTTATGTTAATCTTTGTTTATTCTTTCACAGGTAAAGAATGGCGCTGAGTAAGGTGGAACGAATTCAAGTTATTTTAATGGTGGAAACCCGGTCTCAGCGAGAAGTCGTCCAAGAATTTAATAGGCTGCATCTAGACTTCCCACTAATCAATGGTCAGGATACAGCAGTCTGGATACAGCCTGTTAAACTCTTCGATGACTTCTCGCTGATGCGAATCCCTATCATCAAAATAACTTGAATACGGTTCCTTCTTACCTAGCTCCATGCTTTACACGTAAAAAAAGTAAACATAACTCATACGGTTCCTAACTTATAGTATTTATACACAGGGTATCCCATATTAAAATATAAACTTATATATGTATTATTCACGTTTCTGTAAATAATTTGATTAATTAATGCGATGCTAGGATGTACGACCTTTAATTAAACCCATTACAGACGGGTACGACCCGCAATTGGCTCGAGCAACATTGTTTATAGACTATTCATTATAAAAGATGATGGTTTGAATCTCATTTAGACCTCATTTTTTATAATATAAGCGGATATAATTTATGCACATGGTTTCAATATAAGGCCTCATCTAGGCCTAATAAATAGGTAAATATTCTTTAAGTAACGTTGTACTTTTAATGAAACACTACTTCATTAAAATACTGTGTTGATTACACTTATAAGTTATAATAATAATTACACTTATTTACATTTCATAATGATTTTAATCGTATTTAAAAGGTATGTTATTATACTTGTAACGTAATATTTTACATTTATAAATATTCATAATAATAATAATAATAATATATAAAGTGTATGTTTATTTTACTTAATGTACATTCAGTGTATAATGTTTACTTTATAACACTCAATTCCATATATTCGATATATCAAACAAACAAATTTGAAACTTGGAATGATATATTTATACCTTTCATTGATCGCTCAAAGCAATAAATTTGAAATTTTTGCTGTAAAAGGAAGAATATTTTTTGTGTTTTTTTTTATATCATTTTTATTTTATTAACAATCAGAATTCAGTTTTTTTCTTTTGTTGGTGTATATATTTGTGCTAAATTGTTTACTTTTATATAAAAATTGTATTATGTATCTACAATTTTAATTTTTTATAAAGTGCTATAAACTATTCTTTCAGTAAGTAAATGTATAGTTTATTATATAAAGCAAACAGCAATTTTCTTGCATCAATTTTTACTTTCCTTGCTGTTATATATAACAGAGGGAATGTATGGCAATCGGTCAAAGAATGACCCCTCCAGAGATTTTCACATTTTTGGACTCAGAGCACCTTGAAACGTCCGGAAATATAGAAAAATTTTGGGTTTTTTCCCTGTATGTATGTGCGTGTTTTTGTGAATGGGGACATAATTTTGTTCGCCTATTTTATAGCTTAATAACTCCTGTACCTTTTGTTGAGCATTTCTGAAATTTTGCAAAGAGGTTTGTGTATTAGGAGGATAAATCCTATTAAAATTTGGTAGTTAAAGGTGAAGAGGGTGAGGTACTAGAGAAGATCGGACTTAATGAAGATTATACTCGTCATTAGCATTTACAATTTTTTGGACTGTAATTTGAAAAAAATGGACCTATAAATTCGCACTGTCTGTCTGGCTGTCCCTTCTAAATCTCGAGAATTATGTTAGATAGATGAAAGTCGAGACTAGATATGGGAAGCGTAGCGGCAGGAAAATTTTAACTTTATTTACTATTTTCGCATATGTATACAGTTAATTACTATTTATCGAAATAAATATTATTTTGAATTATTCAAATGGCAATAATTTAAATTTAAAATATTATTTTTTAAATTTTAATATTAATACTTTTACTAATTAATATGCAGATTTTTCTTATTTTTTGTATGAATCGTTACAATCATTACAAATCCTGTAGTGAGGAATAAATTATAACAATAATTTAATTAATTATTTATATAGAGGCGTAATTAAATTTTAAATTTTAATTATATATATTTAAGTAATTATATATACATATAATTATTCAAACTAAATATTTACTTTCTTAAAAAGCTAGATGAATGTATATAATTTAATATATACATAGACCTACAGGGTGGTCATAATTAAAATAGTAGCTGTTCAGAACTCTCTGTAGAAAGAACTATTGGGCAAATTGGAGCCAAATTTGGTATACATACTGTCGTGATTATGCTCTTTCGATGTTCGAAAAAAATTTTACTTCAATATTAAACCGATAGGAAAAATTTGGCGCTGTTATGTATATTACGTACGACGTCTTCTAACGAATTTCAGGAATGTGGAATGTAGAATTATGATTACATAAAAGATATGGGTTTATATGGTACCAAGAATGTTCACCTGCTGAAGAATTGTGAAGTTTTTGCGACTCGTTTTATATCTGAAGTTCGTTAGAAAATGTAGATAATGTGCGCATTAGAGAGAAAACAGCGCTAAATTTCTCCCTAGTGGTTAAATTTTGAAGAAAGGTTTTCACGAAAATCGAAACTGCTTCTTAGGACAGTATGTATGCCAAATTTGGTTGAGATTTATCCAATAGTTATTTCTACAGAGCGCTCTGAATACCTACTCTTTAATAATGATCATCCTGTATATTAAACTATAAATACATATCCATCTTCTTAAGAAATTATTTATATAAATTTAATTTAAAATTATAAAAATAAGAAATTATTTTCATATTTATATAATTTATGCAATTTATATTTTATACAAACAAACACAGTAATATTTAACCTGAAAATCTTGGAAAAATAACTTTATCTTATTTTTCTATAGAAAATGAGATTTTTCTACTTTTTATCTTCATCTAAAATGCAAAATATATAAATAAAATGAATACATTTTATTAATATTATAACTGATTTACAATTAAATAACCATTTTTCATAATAATATATAATAATATTATACATACAAGCATATTGAAGTGGAATATCGAAAATATTAATTTATAGATAAAAGATAATACCAAGGTATGAAAAGCTAAAGTGCAGAAGACCCAGATTAACTATATATAAATTTTGTATATAAACCGAAGGTCATGTTATTTTAATTCAAACATTTTTCCCTGAAAGGTGTTAGATAGATTACCTGCATGACTCTATTCTTAAAGGAAAAGTATGATATACAGGGGCAAGCAACTACAGTCGATCCCCTATAACACTGTTGATAATTCCGTTTTATATGAATTCCATGTTGTAGGGGTCACTTAGATTTTACAAATACGTATGCCAGGCTGTGAACGGCTCACATATTTCTAAAATCTAAGTGATTCGTACAACATGGAATTCATATAAAACGGAAATATCAACAGTGTTATAGGGGGGTCGACTGTACTAATTTGAGNATTGATGTTGATTGGTTAGACAAAATAAAAATATATCAGTTTCTAACAAATCATTGTTAAGATCGTAAATTAAACCTTTTGTGCCTACTATCTTACGTATAATTCAAAGGACTTCCTATGTTTATGAATGTCTTTATATTTTATTATATTTTCTTCTTTTTCCAAAATTATTGTATAAATAAATACTTTATTTAATAAAAATTCAGCTTTTAAGTACTGTAACTATAAATTCTTATTTAATTACATTTTTAAATCAAAAATTTAAATTATAACTCGTATAATATGCTTTAGAATTTTAATATTTTCCTCGAATTAGTTTATTTTTAAAGTTTTATTCCAATTATTAAAACAGTTTAAAAGTTAAATACACATTAACAACTCCATTCATCTTTGTTCTATTACTGAAAATGAATGAATATTTGGTTAAACACAAACAGTATTTTATCCTGTAAATAGTTTGCATTATTAAATCTCTAGGCATACATTAATACCATGATAAATTATCAAAATTATATATTAATTCATTACTGTTTACACAGTTAACATATTATTTAGATTATGCATGTAGTTCTATGCATACTTAAAGCTTTATAAATTATTCCTTAAAACAAATCGAGTTTTAAATTAGTTGAATAAAGCTCTTTATAGTGAATTAATTGTTTATTTTATCCATAAAATAAATACTATTTTACTCCAATTCTTGTGATTATATAAGACTTTTATCAATAATAGTTTTTTTCCCTTCCTTTATGAGTTAGCCTATCGTTATTTTTAATTGAATCTAAACCATCGTTTCGAATCTATTCTAGTTCATCATGAAACAACGTTAAAGTAGGTGATTTATAGTTATAGGTTATCTAGAAATTGAGTTTTATATGTTATATATATTTTAATGCTAACTCAATCGATAACAGTGTTGTAGAATAAAAAGTATTTTAGAGTGATAGAAAGTAGTAAAAACATGTTATTTTTTTGAGAAAATAGAAAATATTTCTGCAGAGATTACTATTATTTTATATGATTATTAATATTTTTAAGTTTTTGTAACTTATTCTCTTAAAATGCTTTGACACAGTTAGTCAGTCAGTCTGTCTGACGACTAAGAATCGATGATGTTGATAGGAAATGATCTGTCGAGTTCATGTTTTATATTCCTGAAAATATAATCTTGATAAAAAATATTATGTTTAAGTAAAAGTTATAAAATATTATTATTTTTATATTATTATTATTTTTTATTATTATCTACATCCTTAGAATGAATCTGTTACCTACATAATTACAATTACTATGTAAATATTTCTCAACAAATATCGTATTTATTTTCATATTTTCTATACACTACTGGGACTTTCTTTCCTATTTGTTATCCTCTTTCTCACCCCTTACTTCCTTTCTTCTGCCTATACCCTTGAGTAGGCTCTACCCTATAATAATAATAAATACAGTAAGTTATATATAAAACTTAAAGGTATCTGTATAAGTTTTCCAAAAAATAAAATATCTGAATTTTAGTTTTGTAAATAAAATACAAGTAATATTTTAGCAGAAAATATAAAACTGACTATCAGACATCCTGATCTGTATTGAATTTGGTTTGAAGGAAAATGCTATATTGTTTTTATGTTATTCATATTCAGTATTTTTCCAAGAAATTCTGAAAAGGCACAAGAAAAAAGAAATTTGAATATGTTATAAAATATGAAATAAAATTTAATAAATATTGTATTCATCACAAATTAATTTCTCTCCTTCTAACAGACATTACTGATTTTTAAGACTTTAAAACTCTGTTATTCACATCATAAATTGTGATTAATTTAAATATGTATATCTTATATACTGTACATTAGATATATCTATATATGAAGTACAGTAAAGGTGCATTTGTTTGTCAGACAGACTATTATATACTAAAGGTAAATGCATACTGAATGATAAAATTATTATAAAAAGGCAACGTTGAACGTCAACTAGTTCCACCAATCGTCTCGTTATTAAATGAAATAAATGATTGGTTTAACTTCTCGATGACGTTCAATGTGCATCGACAATAAAGCATCTTCATACAGATAAGTATGCTCAACCGCCATTTTGTGCTCTAGCTTTTTTTACCTTCTTAGTTTCAGTGTATGAGTGCTAGTGAGCACGTAATATGAAGGTTCTTGTGCCATTAAAGAACGTAGATATTTAGCCTAAAATTTTTCATTAATATTTGGATTGAATTTACGGGATAAGGCAACGAAACATACGGGCAATCTGCCAAGGAGCTACATCCCGGAAGGACTTTCTACTGGAAACTAGTCCGTATTTGGGTATTAGATACATAAAGAAAATCCAGGAAACTCCACGTGGCATTCCCAAAATTTATTGGTTAGAACACTAACTAGACCAAGTGACCATAACTCTCTTTTAGTGGGCAGAAAATAAATACATAATTTACAAATAAACAATCATATGTTGCTATTACGCATGTAACATATATTGAGAGAACAAAAATTTGTGATTGTGAATGGAGTACTTTGATGTTTGAAAACTTCTCAAATCCTAAAACCGTATTATCAATTTATTAATCAATTTGCATCATTCTGAAGTATCTTTGTTTTTCTTAGTTGTTTAATTTTTAAAATCAGTAGATTACTTATTATATTACTGCTCCTTTACAGATGTAATAAGTAATCTTTTCACTAATGACGGCAGAAACGTGATGCTGGAAGACTTTCTTTATAGTGATGTTAATCACGTAAACTGGCCTACACTAAAACAAAAGTTCTGAATTGTCTAAATAGAAGTATTTTACTGGCAACGATTGTGAAGAAATCATCTCTAAACATGTTGAACACTAATTTATACAGCTTGTTACTTATGTCAATTACCTCACGAATTCCAGAACAATTTACTATGGTCCACTTGTCACGCCGACAATTAATAATCTAGAGCTGTAATCTTTGTTTTTCACTAAAAAAGGAAACATTCTGTATCCTTTCCAACCAGAATTAGCGTATTTGATGCATTGCAACCTTACATCTTAAATTATTTGCAAACGGATAGTAGCAAATTATGTAAACAATAAACAGCAATAGTATAGTATGCTATAGCACAAAATGGAGGAAGAGCTTACCTGTATAAACATAAGTGCCGTAACTGTATAAACACTATTGCATCAGTTCAACGTCGTTTTGATGAACGAACAATAAAAAAAAACAAGAGAAAAAACACAAAAAACGAAAAAAAAAAAAGGTCCCAATTTTAAGCCTGAAAATTATTATATATAACAAAAATTTTCCGTAATAAAACTGTAAGAAAATTCTAAAATCATAATAAAATCTAAGTTTCTGCTATTATTTAAAGTGATTCTTATTTAACTTTAAACTTAACATTAGATGTAGTCCATCTAGAATACTTAGTAGAGTGTTTTATTCTACTTTAATTTGTTTGTTTACTGAAATTAATTTTTTATTCATCGTAATGGGTGATGAATAAGTAACAGGTTTTAAGAATATTCAAAAACATTTTCATTTTTTTTTTCATGTTTTTATCTCTCCGGAGCAGCACCAAATATGGTCTGTTTTGCTACGTGATGTGTTGATGATGATATTATACTGTGTGTGTTATCCGGGATTTCGTGTTATCAGATGCTGATATGTTTTATCTTTTTGCCTTTTTTATGACAAAGATTTTCATGAAATATCTTTGATTGAAAACCTGTTCAATTTAGAACTGCGTGCAAGCATACAGCAGTGATGTTTTCTTCTTTCTAAACATCTTATTTCACATGAAATTGTGTTCCCATGAAAATACAATGTGCATAGAATACAAAATTAATAAAGAAAAGTTTTTATTGCTTTCAATCACTCTGTCTATGCAATAATTTATTTTTCCAATTCAAACTTACGTGACACACGGTATCATTCGTTAACCAGTCACTGTCATGCTCATTTATGCCGGATAATTGAGACTCTATTCTACTTAATACCGATGATAATCATATATTAAACAGTAAAAAATTCGTGCAATTAATTAATTAAGACAATTTCAGATTTTAAAATTATATTTTGGATATTGTCTTCTATTTGTCTGTTTGTTTGCCTGTAACCTCGTAATTATCACAGAAAATATTATACAAATTATATTTATAGAAACATTATGTATTTTTAGCATCATAATCCAATATTTGCACAAGTGATATACAATAATAAAGAATAAATATAAGCATATCGTTCTTTTAAATACTTGCTCTTCTTATGTAATTAGATAATGAAAGTGCACATAACACTAATGACAGAAACTATCTGTAGCTTTACTTATGCTATTAACGATCAAAGCTTAGTTAATATTATTTTAAAAACTTAACTTTTATTGTAAAATTTAATCATACTTTTCCAATTTTTAATCAATTTTTCTAAATGCACAGGGTTCTAGATGACCAGAAACAATACTAACTCATTATGTTCCTAAGATATAGCATATAACAGGCCGTTCCGCTCCATCAAATAATTTTATATATAAAAATGTGCGGCCATAAGCTATAGATTCGAAAAGGCAGGAGGTCCTAAGCTATAGACATATCAAGAGGCCCTAAGCTGCAGTTTGTTTAGTTTATATGCAAATCTGACCCTCACCTGAAGCTTTAAGCTTCATGTGAGGGTCAGATTTGCAGCTTTATTCAACAATTAAATTTCACTTAAAATTACTAAAAAACAGACTGTATTTTATAATTTAATCATATTTTTCCAATATTGATTTCTGTAGACACAATACATCAAATTCTCTAGAGAATAAGCAAAATTTATCTTACATTCTGAAGCTTTAAAACTATATTTCTCTTAATAACAAACTTAATATTTTATAATAAAATATAATGATAATAATTTTACATAACTTAGCATTTACAATTTAGAAATTCTTTAAAATATATGTATTAAACATTCCTCATAAAGTAATGGACATTAACTTTATTCAAGCCAATTAAACAATGAATATGATTAACTGAATTCATTAATATTACTACAGAATTTGTGCGTGCTTCAAATTCTTTAGGAAAATTTATATAAGTTCTTTTTTTGTTGCAAAATTAAAATTAAAATTTCTCATAACAAACTTTCATTTCGTGTTTTAATATTAATTTTACAGTAAATTAATTTAATCAGTTTTTAGGTTTGCATTGATGGAATAAGAAAACGAACACAAACAATTTGAGACGATTTTCTATATGATCTATGGGAAATTTCCCCATGTTTACGTGTTAGACACGTAAACCCCCCCGGAAATTTCACGTGATTAGCTCCAACATATGGGGGATTTGCTTAGTGGCATGTTTTCCGGAAGGATTTTCAATGGAATCTATGGGAAATTATCCCCTATTTAGGTGTTTATGGGGTGTGCTTTTCGGAGGATTTTCTATAGAATCAGACCACCACGACCAGAATTCAGTAGTTCTATCTACTTGGTTAATGGTAGGACAAATGGTATTACATTTCTTATATATTTGTGCAGCATATGTTACTTTATCTAACAGATTTTCGGGAAAATATATCAAAAATAGTCTTTTCTGTCTTTAAAATTTTAAATTTTAATTAAAACATTTATTATATTTTAATATATTATATCGATAATATTCCATAATATGACGAATTATATTTATCTCTCTTTTCAATTAGTTTGAAGCTTCTCGTAAAATTATCTTTAAATTAGAAAGTGAAATTTAATAAATAAATATAAATATATATATATTAATTTTTATCGTATATTCTTTCATTTTAAAGTGAATTTTACATGTATTTAATTAATTATTTTCAAGATAAATTATATTTTTTTGGTTTCATAGGAAACACTTTAACATTGAGATCTCTTAATCTTCTTATCTGATGTACCATTAAAGATAATAAAGAAGAAATTGGAATTTTTATTTTAAACGAATTTTTAAACAGTTTTGCTGTACAATTATCTGTAAATTAAACGATTTTTAAATTAAAAAGTGTTTTTTTTTTATTAAAGAATTCTTTAAATATTTTATAGAATTTATGAAAAATGACAATTGGGAATGGATTAATCTAAGTTTACTTAAATTTATTATTGATACCGAATTTATACTGAAATTACTTATCGTTTGCCTATTTCTAATTAAGAAAAGTTAATTTTTTAAAAGTGTTTTGAGCATTTTTAGTGAATTTTTATCAACAGAATTTTGGACTCAACCACGAAAAGTTTATAAATATGAAATTTTCTTCTTCAACTTTTATGAATAGAATTTTACTACTATTACATTTAATTTGTCGAACCATATCCTATAAACTTTATTATTTTCAAAAATATATTTTTTGTCACAACACAAAATACAGTTTATTTTTGATAGAGAAGCTATAAAAATTGCATCTTCCTTTCCCTTTTTTTTAACGATTGAAAAGAGAGGAGGATGCATTTATTCCGATTGACTTTTCAAGGTAAGCAGCTATCATCAACAGAAGAAATTGTAAGAAATTGTTTCTTCAGCTGATGTGGATTGAATTTTTTCAGTTTTCCTTTTATTTTATTTGAACTCGGCCCGTGAATTTCCCCGTCGAAAGTCTTAAAAACAACAACAAAAACAACATACTTTAGAAAATATTTTTAAAATGGCAATTAATTTAATAAATAATATAATTTATATTCATTAATATATAAATTTTTATTACTGAAATATCAATTTTATTGCGAAAAATCATAAAATTTTCAAATTTATTATTATGTAAGGAAATAATTTACTATCGATACAGAAGAATCTACACAATTTCTAAAGAAACAGGAAGATGCTCATTGAAGATTAGCGTTATCAAATTGTTTAGAAACTTTCTTATCATCATAACCTCTTGAATTTGCATTTCTACAAATAATTATTAATGAGGTAAATAAAGAGAGTTATACAATGGCTTAAAGATCTTTTGTAAATTATTTCTTCACGTTTTAATCTCAATTGTATATTAAGGATTTGTCACAGATCAATGTATCGTGGTTACATCATATATCAGAACTTAGTCTTAAAAAATTAAATAGTTTTAAATTTTATGATATTCAGTCGTGATACAATATAATTTACATTATGAGATTAATGTGTATAAGGTTACAAATTAAATTTATGGTCAGATATTAAAATTATATCCAGGCATTTGTTTAGAATGTCGAAGAGAAATCAATGAAACGCCTTCTCTTAAAATTTAAAAGTTTAGTATGTTGAGGAAAAAATATTTCAATGTAGATATATTATCAGGGAAGGATTATTATACAATTTCATCTATATTTTGATGATGCAAATATGTAACATTAAGGCTAGTTGGCCAAGCTGTTGAGAGGAGGCATATACAATCGCTCTGGGGAAAACTCCAGGAATTTTTCCAAGATGGTCCGTCTGGATATGTCGAGCTCTGTCCCTTACCACTCTTCCACTCCATTGTGGGTCTGCTGAACTCATAATGGACTTGGTATAAAAGATCCTCTTAGTGCCCACGGAGGAGAGAGTTTGAAAAAAATAAGTAAAATTTATTTTTCATTTGTTAGAACACTACTTCTAACGAGCTATTATTTATTGTGACATCGTCACAATGCCGGATTGCAATTTTTCGTTACAATTCTCTCAATTTTAGTAGTTAGTTTGCACCTTTACATCATACTTTACCTGTTATCAATAGAATCATGTCGGTCATCTATCTAACTCCGTTCTGGAGAAAATGTTTAAATTGAAATAGCGTGACTTCAGGTCTAAACCGGAAGTTCGTGTACAGTTTCCATATCTCTGAGCTTTCCATACCTGGTCTCAACTTTCATCTTCGACATTAAAGAAGGACAGATAGACAGATGGGAATTTATAGATCTACAATTCTTAAAAACTGCAGCCAAGTTTATGTATAAAAAAATCTATAATATTTATATAAAAGTTTTTAAAATTTATACTCGTAATTATTCATTGTTTTGACTGGATTTCAATTTTCAAATTGTGGGCCTATACAGCCCACTGTCGTCCATCTGTTTGTCTATCCTTCGTTAATCCCGAGAATGTGATTAGATAGACTAAAATCGAGATTACATATATAAAGTTTAGAATCTGTAAGGCCCGATTTATTATATAAGAACGTCTGGTCTAAACTAGAAGTTCGTAATATTTTAAAATTAGAATATGAATAAAAATTGTAGTCCAGTTTTGCGTCGATGTCACAATAAATAATTGCTCGTTTATTTTATATTTCTTCCCAGGTAAGGGAGATTTCTCGTATATCTTAAATAAATAAGATCATCAACCTTAAAGTTTTTAGATTCTGCAACAAATTAATATTAAATTAATCAAGTAAACATCGAAATTTAATGTCCAAGTATGAGTTTAATATAGAAAGATTTAATTTCTTTATATAAAATTAATATGAAGTTTTTGGGATATTGAAATATTGAATTGAGAAATTGAGATATTAATATTTCAGTATGTATTTATAGATTTAGATATGCACTTGTATATTTCCATAACTTATAAATGAATTTTAAATACATTTCTATAATTATTTACTATTTAAATAGTTTATTCTATTAGCATTGAATAAGAGAACATTCAAACAATATGGAAGAGCTAATTCATCTTTCATGTTTATTCACATTATATAAATGATTACTTAATCTAAGCATTGAGGTTTCAAAATTAGTACTTCTTAACAAATTCTCTGATGATCCCAAGAGTTATTAAGATGCACATCTATCTGGAAGATGATGAGAGAGTCAACTGCTCACTGCATTAATCCTATTCATAAACCGAATTATAATATTAAAGCGTGAATAAATATTAACGATGAATTAATTGCTCAGAGTTGTATCTCGTTATCAACATTTTTTTAGTTTTTCTACTGGTGGTTTCTTCTTAAAATATTTATTTTTTCACTTATAAAACTGTGAAATTGAATTGATTAAAGTAATAGTATTTTCCTAACTGATAGAGATATTTTATAATTATTAAAGATAATTGATTATATGTGCACAAAGGTAATGGCAAACAGACTTTGCTGCATCACACCTTAAAATTCACTATATTAAGAGCAGATAAAAATATTATCCTATAGCATAATTCAATACAGATTTACATAATTTACATATAATATTCGCAGAAGAAATCAATAAAGATTAATAAATAATTAATATTTAAAATATTTATTATTATTTACGATATTTAAAAATTTTCTTACATTGTAAAATTCACTTTCTATAGCCGAATGAATGTATTCTTAATTAAGTTTATTAGTTCTGTATTCGGATGTAATAAGTATAAATATATATAAATTTTGTAAATTAAGTGAAATCATCAATCGTTTCGTAGTATTTAACAGTAATAAAATAGTATTTTTTTCTATATTATAATATAATTTATTGAGATAAATTCAGTATTTCCATATCCTTGTGTAGATTATGTTTATCATCATCTAACAACAATAAATAAAAGATTAACTGCTAATATAGTAGCGTAAAGTATTATTAATACTACGACAAACTCACGGTACTTAGAAACTTATGGGTTTTTTTTATTGTCAAGACAATTGATTTCTATCTAGTTTTCTCTTAGGTTACCTATATCCACATATCTTCATCGCGTAGGTCAGCTTTCACAACATCTCATCTCACAGGTGATATGTCACTTCCGAGATGATAAGATGTTTGGAAGATTTGGATTTCCGCTTCTAGTTTACATTATAACTCATTTTGTGACGTTTTATTATATATTTTACATGTTTTATTTATTTTTTATTATTATTTTGGAAAGTTTCTTGGAAACTTTAATGATTCTAATGTTATTTTCTTCTTAATTAATATCAGCCGTAGAAAATCGTTGGCATGATTATTATATTGTATGAATTTTTAATTTTAGATTTCTTGACATTTGTCCTGAAAATAATACTGGATACCAATGAATAATAATGCATGCATTTATATTTTACAATCTTCCATATATTTTTTCCTTAAAGTTTTGAATACATTTCTAGAAAACTGATTTTCGGGGAAAAAATAAAAAGATAATAAATGAAAATCTTATACATTCTTACTAAAACATTACTAGAAATATCTATCTTTACTAAATATTTTATTATAACTACACCTTAAATGTATAAAACTATGATAGAAATGTTGTATTGTTATTTTATCCACCCTTCATACGATATTAGAATGTTTGTTATATTAAATCCACAAAATATCTTTTGAATTTACAATGTTTAAAAAAAAAAACTTGAGATAAAAAAATGTATTTAAAGCTACGAATAATTGGCAGTATAGTGTAACAAATTAGCCACTTACAATAAGAATATTACGTAATAATGAGCATAAAGCTCATTCACTGGATATGTATGATAGAAACTACATCCTAGCATTGCCTTTAGCTATTGTTAAATCATAAAAGTCTGTATGTAGACGGAAGTCAATGTAAAAAGTTTTATTACAGGTCATAAACCATCCACAAGGATGCTTTCAACGGAAAAAAAGGTTAAAAAATAGCTTTAGGACCAACAAAAACAATAATAACTAAACGCAAAACTTCCATGTTCAAAAATTTTAAATAAATTTAAATTTTTTTCTTATTTATTTATCACAATTTATTAACTTTAAGATCGATAATAAAAGCAGAAACACGTGATTGATTGATTAGAATTTATCATTAGAATTTAAGATTCTTAATGAAGATCTAAAGTGTTTTAATAACCAAATTTCGTAATGATAATAATGAAGCTTTCAAATAATAATTATCGTTTCCATCATTATTATCATCATTATCATCAAGATATCAATTTTATGTAGAGATATTTTCTAATTATTAAAGATAATTGATTATATGTGTACAAAGGTGGTGGCAGGCAGACTTCATTGAATCACACCTTAATGATTAAAAATTGTTTAAAACAGAATAAAATAGTTAGATAAATGTATTAATTATGCAAACACAGAGAGCAAACAATGGTATTTATTATTATTAAATATAAACAAACATAACTCTATTTATTGTAAACATCTAAACACCTTATTGAATTGCATTCTGATCTCTTTATTGAGAGATACAACAGAAATTTATCTCGATTAATTAGCTTAGAAAGGATTATTTTTATGTAAAATAGAATAAACAAATTTGTTATTCTATCAACTAATTTTAAAATTAAATTTTCAAAATCATCATTTAAAAGCTTATTTTAAAATAATATCATGTAACTTAATCAATACTTGAATATTAATTAATAAAAGTTTATATGTTAAATTAATTCGGTAAATTATTAATTTATAAAGTTTAAAATCTTACGATTTAAACAAGTAAATATATATTTATATAATTATTAATAATAATTATTCAAAAAGTAATTTATGTTGCTGTATCCAACATCTGTTTATAAATATTAAGAGAATCTCCCTTAAGGTTTAATGGATATTCTCAATTTTCTTTCATTGATCAAAACTTAATGGAAACGAAATTTTGGATAATAAATATTAAATCTCGGCATTTAATAGTTATTTATTATATAAAATTTTAAATTAGTAAGAATGTTTCGATTGTTTTAACAACAATAACAAAATTCTTCAACCGTTCTTCATTAATGATTAATCAATTTATTATATGTGATAACTTAGGCATGATTATATGAAGAGAATGATTTTTATCTAACTTAATGACATTCATCTGTCGATCTTTTAATGTCCTGTGATTTAAATTGTTTCTCTAGCAGCATAAAGCACTCTTCTAGTTTACAACTGATCAATATTTTAGACTTCTTTGACCTATCATTTGACTTCTTTTCTCTCTTAAAAGTGATTAGTAAATGAGACAAATCGTACAACACAGGGACTATCAATTGAACTAGAAGATGTTCTAAATACTTTCAAACTTTGACTAGAACTAAACTTGGGTCAGTTAGTAAATTAAGTCGAATCATTCACGTGATAAATGGTCAACATTCAAGTTCGGAGTAAGGATTTTTCCTTAAAACACAGGAGAAAAACTATTATATTATAAGGTTTAAAAAATATTTTTAACCCTATAGTACTTCGTTTAAAAATTTAAATAATTAAATTAAGCAAAATTAACAGCATGTAATATTTAATTAAACAATCATTATAAAGCAAATTCTGGTTTAAAAATGTATTTTTTTACAAGTTAATTCACTCACTCAATGGTTTTTTAATGAAACATTATATTAAAAAATTACTTTTATTGTGTATCTGTNTATATTTAATTTTATTTTATATATTTTTTATACTGTTTTATTAATTTCACTTTATAAATAGTTCCATAATAAATAGAGATATGTAAACATGAAATTTAATGCTCAAGACATTGAAAAGTAATTAAAAAACACGGTTAAGTTTTATTAAAAATTAATTTTCTTTTCATACAGTTTGCTTAAGATTAGTTACGTCCTTTCTTTATGTCATTATTTTCTTAAAAGCTACACAAACAATAAAGTAGCAATAGATAAGAAAGAATTTAAAAAACATCTGGATAATTTAATTCTAAAAAAATATTAAATTTCCTATAGGAAAAAATTGTATAAAAAACTCAAAATGCTATTTTTAACACAATAATAATGTTATTTATTTTATTATTTTTCTTTTCCTAAACTTGTTTTCACGATCTACGATATGCGGTGGAGCATCATCTATCTCTCACATGATTTATATAATCGTTAGTTTTCAGTTAACTTTAATAAATATGCAAATCTCATCTTAAAAATTCTAGTATTTACACCTTAAAATGTACTAAAAATTAACGTTTAATGAAACTTAATAAGCAAAATATATATATAGATAGATAGATATAAACACACATACATAAGAGAAAGCACGTAATTTTTTTTGCATGCATAACGCTTGTAATTATGATATGCATCTGATGTTATTTGTCATCATTCGTGATGCTGCAATGATCACATGCAAAGAAAAAAAAAGAAAACATCAAAATACGTATCGTAGCAAAATAATAAACCGCAATGGTGATTTGGAGGGAGTCATATAAATCACAAAGCAAACAGATATGAGAGAAGAAATGTAGTGCCTATGTGAATGTGGATGGAATTGGAAAACCAGCGGTGCGTAGTGAACACCTATTAGTTGTATGATCTCTAGGAAGAAAAGTGAAAAATGATAACAACTCTGTCGTTGAATAGCAGTACCAAGAAGGAAAATGTAAAAGATAAAATGTAAAGAAATGATTATTGCACGATGTAATTAAAACGGGATTAATAACTACAAAAATGAAAGAATAATAATTTCGTTTCTTCAAAGTGTATAAAGAAAAAAACACACACCCTTCTTAAAATTATATTAATTAATTAATATTTCTATTTTAATTTTAAAACTAAGAAAAATGTTTAAATTAATTTTTAAAGAGTGTTTTCGTCAGTGAAATGATATTTAATTGAAATATTTAATTCTTAGAATTTTTAAAATAATTTTTGCGAAAATTTTTATTAATTTTAGTGATAATTAAGGTTGTTTTTTATATTCTTACTCCCGTCCTTCATAAAAAAAATACATTAATATACTGTACNTAATTTTTTTTGCATGCATAACGCTTGTAATTATGATATGCATCTGATGTTATTTGTCATCATTCGTGATGCTGCAATGATCACATGCAAAGAAAAAAAAAGAAAACATCAAAATACGTATCGTAGCAAAATAATAAACCGCAATGGTGATTTGGAGGGAGTCATATAAATCACAAAGCAAACAGATATGAGAGAAGAAATGTAGTGCCTATGTGAATGTGGATGGAATTGGAAAACCAGCGGTGCGTAGTGAACACCTATTAGTTGTATGATCTCTAGGAAGAAAAGTGAAAAATGATAACAACTCTGTCGTTGAATAGCAGTACCAAGAAGGAAAATGTAAAAGATAAAATGTAAAGAAATGATTATTGCACGATGTAATTAAAACGGGATTAATAACTACAAAAATGAAAGAATAATAATTTCGTTTCTTCAAAGTGTATAAAGAAAAAAACACACACCCTTCTTAAAATTATATTAATTAATTAATATTTCTATTTTAATTTTAAAACTAAGAAAAATGTTTAAATTAATTTTTAAAGAGTGTTTTCGTCAGTGAAATGATATTTAATTGAAATATTTAATTCTTAGAATTTTTAAAATAATTTTTGCGAAAATTTTTATTAATTTTAGTGATAATTAAGGTTGTTTTTTATATTCTTACTCCCGTCCTTCATAAAAAAAATACATTAATATACTGTACATATATATTTTTAAAAAATTAATAAAATACGATAAATTTATATTCAAACATTCTTATAATATGTTTTAAATCATAAAAATCTGTAGCTTTTTAATCTCAAAATTGATAAAGAACATATTTAATTAATTGTATTATGAATTTTTCAATCATCTAACAGCTGCATCTTCCTCCTGTAAAGCTGTCTTCTTTGCATGCATTATCTCACTCCAAGCTTGTACTTCATAACACATTTAATTTTCTATACTTCATTGAATTGTTCAGTGGAAAAAAATCACAAAAAATAATAATAATATTATCACTAGAATAAAAAATCATGAATCTAAAATTAATCTAGGATATATTCACAGAAAGTATTAATTTTCTCACGTTTATACTTTTTTATTTAACTATTAATAAAAATAAATTAAAAATATCAAAGTGAAAAAGTCTCAAAATAATGTTATTATTCATTATAATATAAATGTTAAATTAATAAACTGTAATTTCTTTAATACTTCACTAGTGATGATAATAATAATATATAAATAAACAATAATATAAAAGAAAATATACAACAATAAAGGGGTTAAATATATACATATATCCCTTTATTTTAAATGAAATTATCAAGGGAAAAGTTTTGTTTTTTGTTAAAACTTATATATCTTCTTTCATTTTTGAGTGTTAAATGAGAACATTTATATATATACATTGTTAAAAATTGTTACCATTAAACAAGTCGGTCACCTAGGACATCATTAAAATGTTCAACTTGAATTGCATGTAACATAAGCTTGGCTACGTTGCGGTTATAGATTTATAAAACAAAAAATAAAAAGGAGAGAAATTTTTTTGACACGCTCCTTACCAACTTTCATCATCTACAGATGATTTTTCTTCAAGTTTCACCATATAAATTTGTTTTATTCTCACGTCTTTTTTCCAATCTATGATACCTTCCAGTTGTTTACTTCGTTGTTTCTGTTCAAGTTTAATTCTTCTTCTACCGATAATATCAAAAAAAAAAAGAAAGAAAAAAATCTGTTTTCTCGTTTATATTGTTTGTCACTCCAAATATATTTATGAACAAAACTTAGAAAAGGTTAGCTCTGTATTAAATTTATATTAAAGCTATCTCTTTTCTGTTGACATTAAAAATAATATGACATTTATGGATCAATCTGGGAAATATAATAAAAAACGAAGAAAAATGTCAAGATTTTTTTAATTAAAATTATTAAAAATATTCTGATATTTTGATACAAGAACGTTACGTACTGTACTGTACAATACAATGCAACTTTCATACTTTAACTATTGTACTGTAGACTTACATAATAAGTAAATTAATTAATTTGTTATTTAAAAAAATTAACAAAGAAATTTTATGCTTGAAACTTANTTTGCATACAAAAATAATATTTTATATTTATATTTTAATCTTATTATAAACATTTTAAAATTAAAATTTAAAAACATGTATTTATTCCAATATATTTTCTGTGTTATAGTGTGGAAGATACACACAAATGAATAACTAGAGCTAAAGATTTTGGTACTTTACTAAATAAATAAAAGGGAAAAAATGTTATTTGAATTCAAGAAAAGACAATGTTAAATTTTTCATTAAAAACATTGTTTTGGTCAAGCAAAGAATAAATTGTTTTGTCCTGAACATATTGTCTTTTCTTACAAAAAAGTATGGTTACTACAGAACAAGCAATTCAACGTATATTTAAATACAAATTCACTTAAATTGAGTTGTTAAAACTGTGAAAGATTTTAAGTATAATTGTCATGAAGTAGGGAAATTACGTCAGGGTACATCTTGAGATTAAAATCCACTCGTTCTCTTAGTACTTTAATTTTAAACTTAATTAAATGAACTTAAAGGACAGAATTGTAATGAATTCGTGTGTAAGAAGAAGAATGAATTATCTATAGTTTAATATAAGTCTTAAGGCATATACAGATACGAAGTTTCATATTTAATTAAGAAATTAAATCAACAATTTATTATTATGATTATTGTCCATTAGCGTTAACTTTAATGTTAACTTAAAAAATTAATAGAATATTTTGTAAATATTTGTGATTGTGTTGCAATTTGAAAAAAACATTGCAGACCTATAAATTCTCACCGTCTGTCCTTCCCTAATCTCGAGAGCAATGCTATATAAATTGCCGGTATAATTCTGCTGTTATCAGGAAAAGTATGATGTACAGGTGCAAGATATTACTAATTTGAAATCAAGGGCATATATTTTAAATTAAATAAATTAAGAATATGATTAAAAATTGTAATTATAACGAGCATTTTTGCTCGTTATAATTAAGAGCTTTTAATTTTTTTGTATAGCTCGTTCCTCTTTCTTCTTAAGTTTAGACCCTTGAGTAAGTTCTACCCCGTAAAGATAATATATTGATATATATTTCATTAAACTATCGAATTGTATTACAGAATTTAATTCTTTAAATGTAATTTAAAACTTTTCAGATCATTAGATCGTTTAGTATGCTTAGATAAAGTTTTCTACATAGAGAAGGGCAATGAGGAAAAGTAGAGAGCAGTTCTGGATAATTTAAAATAAAAATGATCATGTACATTTATATTTAATTAAAATTTTATTCTAGATTTATGATTAATTAATATTTCTAAAATTCACAACTTTGCTTCTCGCTTATTGCATTACTAGTACAGTAGATATGTTCAGACAAAAGTAAAATGAACAAATACTAAAATGAAAACTATATTAAGAGTTTGATTACTTTAAATCTACCATTGTTATGTTTATCACGAAGTATCAAGGAAATAAAATTAGGGGGACGAGTGGAGTGTCTAGATTTCATAGTATCCTATATTCTCCCCATGATCCTAGAGAGTAACTCTGGAAAATTTGATGTAGATTGGTCAAAGGATATAAGAAGCATGTAGAGAACAGACAACAGACATTCTATTTTATATACGTAATGGCTAAAGCCCGTGAATCGGATAAAGGTATGATTAACTTGCTAATGCTAACTTCTTTTGGTTAAAACACTTTGAACTTTATCTGTATAAAGCGCGCTTTATCCAAAAGCGGATAAAGCTGACATTATACAAAAATAGATGGGTGAAGCAAGACCAAAACTTAAAATTCTGCTTTATCCGGATAATGTGAAGTCTATCTACCATTTTTTGGAAAGAGCTGAATATAGATATTGCTTTCGTCTGAGCATGCTTTTTAACCACTATGTGGATAGTGGAAACAGGGTAACGTTGCTAGGTCTAGAAATTTATCTCTAGATTCCAAGCCAATTGGGGATATGGCGGCGATTTTTCAATCTGGTGATATTTCATGCCTGTGATAAATTTCTTTAAAATCCTGTAAATTCCAAGAACACGTTAAATTAATAAATACAATTGAAGATAAACAAAAATAGGCATGTTACAAGTTTTTTCGAGTACAGTATCACGTAAAAGAATACAGCGACATTACCTTTATTTAACGCTAAGTGCTGTAAAAAATGCAGAAATGTTACGGTAAAAGCTTTATCAAAGAATCTTTTATCCTTTTTTAAATTGTATTTATTTCAATGATTAACCCTTGCATACTTAAGATGTAAAGTACAGTACATATCGATACTTTGTAAATCAAAGTACTTTTTTCCTTACGTTAAATCTTCAATTTTTAGCTTTAAGAAACACATTTTTAAGCTAAATCTAGTGATATTTTGAACCTCATTTTCTATGCAATAAATAATAAATTGTAGTTAATTTTAAAATCAAAACTTCTTTATCCTTCCATTTAGCATTGGAAAAATCGCAGATTATCCAGCAAAAGTGACAAAAATTCCTCATTCCTTTATCCAAAATGGGGTGAATAAAACCCGAATTTTACATTTTACTCTTGTTTATCTATCTGTTTTTTGTATAATGTCAGATTTATTCGCTAATGAATTGAATCTAACTTTATATATACGTACATAAAAATGATCACTCTAACAAATTAAACTTTAGGGTCTAGGTATATTGTATAACTGTTACTATATTGCTTTTATTTAACAGGCCCTAAAGTAAGAGTTGTGCAATATATTCATGTTAAACTGCAGAAAGAAAAGAGTGAATATTTATAACTTTAAACTAAAATATAATAATAAATTTAACTAAAAATCGAGGAGTTCTGAACAATCTTTAAGGCACAACAATTTATTTTTAAAAAAAAATTTTTTAATGTTAATAAATTAATTTTAAAGAGTAAGTTATTAATTATATATAATTAAAGTTCATGAAACCTTATTCCTTTAAACTAAATTTAATTTAAATTAATAATATTTCAGTATTTTATATAGCCTAAATTGAAATTTGAAGCGTATTATCTTATAGAAAATAAATAAACATATTTCCAGATAATATATTAAATTACAGTTTAATTATATATATTTCAATTTAAAGTTTATTTTAATAAGAATTGTAGCAGAAATTAAATATTTAAAATGAAAATTTATCATTTATTTATCTCAGATTTCTTATAATTTCTTTATTTCATGTTCATTCTTTATTGATAAAGAAAAAACTTAATTAATTAATTTTTTTAACTAAAGCAAATTCTGTAAGATAAACAAAATTAAGTATATAAAAAATATAAAATATAATATCGTTCATTAAATCTACATATATGTTAAATAAAATGTCTGTTTGTTCTCTATACACTTCTAAACCCTTTGTCCGATCTCCACCAAATTTTTCATAGTTACTTTTTGGAAGATGTAAGATATTATAAAACCTCGATTCTCTATCCCTCATCCAGTTCCATCTCTCTTATTAAGAATTAAAACAATATAATATGATTTGTTTTATATAAAAAGGTTGCTCATTTATTGTCTTATATTATTTGTTTATTCGTTTATATATTCATAAATTGTATTCTTTCACCTCAAACAATGTCTCGAGCTTTCTTCCTTTTAATGAAGTTATTTATTTATCCTATTTACATGAAATAAACACATAGAATTAATACTTACAATGAGATCAATTTAGCAGATCTCTTAGATAACAGATCCACTCTCGTCAGAGAAAATTAAACCTTTTACTACGATTCAAGAGGTACTCGTTCTCCTCTTTCCTACTTCTTTGTTCCTCTTTCTCTACCTTCGAACTAACCTTTCTATGAGTTCTTTTTATTATCCCACGTATAGCCCAATATGTATTTAGGTTAATTTATGTTCTAATTTTATGGGTCGTTATGGAAATCGTATTGTTTGTTCTTGTTTATCTGATTCCTTAAGACGAATCGCATCATCAAGAGAGGATGAAATTTGTTTTTTCTCATACAAATTGTTAAACATTTGGATAATATACAATCTTTATAATTAAAATTAATACTTTAAACTTGTGTGTTGTATTGAAGCTTTAAAATTAAACTTTTTATTGACAATTCATCACATGCCATTTTCTTTTGATGACAGAATGAGACCAATCAGCAAATTTTGATTATATTTGAATAAATTTTTATCGTAAGTATTTATTAATACACGTATAAATATAGTTTATATATTATATTTTATCAATGTTAATTGTAATTATGGCCATTTTTGTTCTATCTAAAAGCCAGAGAATGCATAAACAATTGATCAAAGTATAAATCGAATTCAATTCTGATGAAAGAATACAATTGCTGTACATAAACCGTTAAAATTTTAACTGAATACAATTTCTATTTGAAAGATTTATTTTTTTAAGTTAACAAATTTAAAAATCTTAGCAAACACGGACGTATCCGGATGAACACAGTTCAGATTGTGTCATTGTCCATTCTTTTATAACAAAAAGGCTGAATTTACTATTTGTTTGAGACAGTTTCTTCTCTTCTTTCTTCCAAAAGTAATAATTAATAAATTAAGAAACAGTTATAAAATGATGGAAATATTTTAAATTTGTAGATTTAAATGTTAATGCTTTTGAAATACAATTCTTATTAAAAAACTGCATAAAGATTTAGTTGATGTAACTCTTCAAATTTTTCCTTATTTTTAGAGTTTTTATAAAGTACTGAATACTTTCAATAATGAATGACGTCAAAAACAAAGTTCCCTTTTTAATGTAATTTGAGTCTTAAGATTAAAAAGCAAGGAAGATGTGGATATCATAGAAGAATATTGATATATTTTTAAATTTTTTTTACGCGGGATTAATTAATTATTCGATAAATTTCATTCTTCACTAAACTTTTTTTTCTTTTAAAACAAATTTATGATTTTGTTCTATTAAATTTGTTTTTTTTTTCAATTGTTATTCATTACAAAATTTATTTTTTTCGTTTTCTTAAATAATATGGTTTTTTGCGATATAAAAACATTGAGATAAATAATTTTGTTTGTAAAATTGATGATTATTATCATTAATAATTTAGAATAAAATATAATAAATTTAACTGAAAAATATTCGAAGAATTGCGAGGAGTTTTCAGTGGAAAAGAGAATATTTTAGTTCTGTTCATCTACAACATCGATGACTCATGGTGTGATAAATTCCACAAGATTCAGTTTTTTTTTTTTTTTTTTTGCGAAATTTCCAGATTTTCGAGAGTTTATTAAAATTAAACCTCGATTTAACACCACCATTTGTTTCACTCTAAAATTGGCGCTAAATCGAGTGTGGTACTAAACAGAAGTACTCAAACAATAAGAATTATATCTATATGAAAATGCAATGTATTGTTCACTGTCTTTTATTGATAAAAAGAAAATCTGTTTAATTATTTACTTATAAATATTTACTAAAAATTTATTCGCAATTTATAATTAAAGTACAGAAAAAATTTCTGGAATTTTTGTTTTATAATAATTCTGAAAGTTTGTGAGCTTGAAAAATCATTTAATTTAGTTTCAATAATGTGATATACAATGAAAAAACATATTATATGTAAAGGTTATCTACTTATAAATGAATTTTTTCTGTATATATTAAGTATTTACTGGGATTTAAGAAAGCGCTATATAAAGGCTTGACTGATTAAATCATTACTATTCTTTAGTTTTGAATATAATCTGAACCTCAAACAGAATAAAAATTTCATAAACATTTAACTTAATTAATGATAATCACATATATTAATCAATGTTTAATTTTCTATGCTTTTCTTGTTAATAGAATTATATAATAACCAACCCTTTTTTCTCTTAAATAATAATAATAATAATTTTAGAGGATCATTCATTGCAGGCGCTATTATGAGGAATTTTCCACTAAATTTGGTCTGAAAAGATGTGCAATCATGTGCCATCAGGAAACTGAAAAACTAGATTATTTGGAATTCGCTAACACACTCAAGATAGGTGGAAATAAAAAAAAAGAAAACTAATGCACAAAAATCGAAGTTGTGAAGAACTTGGCAACAAAAAAGATCCTGTTATTACATCAAACTAAAGGTGCCTATTTTTCTATTATTTTGAAACAAATAATATAAATCTTGAAACTAATTTGAGTATAAACCAAATTAGGAAAGAACTATGAAAAGCACACGCATGATACGCTCTTGATATTGAGGTTGGAATTTACAATTTAACTCCGAATCAAGATTCCGAAGAGGTATATAAAGATATGACTTCTTATAAAATATTAATCTAATTTAATTTATTGATGTATACAAGATGTAGACACAAACATTATTGTGTCAGGATAAATTTTGCGTATGCTAAGTATAACTGCAATTACACTGGAGTATGGATAATTTGTATTCTTGGACGTCGTGCACTTTCAACTCTCCTTTGCAAGAGAGCAAAAGTCATGTCTCGTGTCCTTTAAATTACAGAATCGTAGATTACAAAATCTCAAGACCAGTGCAAAATTGATTAAAATATTCTAGTGGAAACGGTTGAACATCGTCAAAAAGTAAGCGGCCAAGTCGTATGAGGCTTCTCTGCGCCCTCAAGGCTATAAGAGAAGCCTCACATGGTTCAACTACTAATTTTTTGGTGGTGCCAGTCGCTTTCTCTTTGCGTATTGTAACTAGATGAAAACGTTTATACTAGTCTTGAGACACTATAAGACTAATTTAAACTATGTCCTTATCTTACTTACGACCCATATAGAATTTCCCTCATGCAAAGTGGTGAATCACATTAAAATCAACGAATAGTTCACTACAGACTCCAATGTAATTGCATTTAGTTATTACGTATGCAAAATACAGCCTGATATCAACGTTCGTGTCTACACCCAGTACTGGTATATTCTAAATATATAATTTTATTTTTGATGTGTTTAGGTAAGTATAAGATTTAAGAATGTCTTTGAATCCTCTTATCTTTAATTCTTTTGTGAAATATTAGATTTATTCGATAGATATTTATAAAACTTCAGATTAACTTCATCTAATATTAATCGAATTCAGAATTTTAAATTTATTGTAAGTAGTTTGTCTAAATAAACATAAAAAAAATATTTTTTGAAAAAATAAACATAAACATCGACAACTTATTAAGTTCAACCATGTTAATCAATTATATTTCTTTGTATCTAATACTCACTGTATCGATTTACTGTCGAAATAATTGAGATTTTAACATAAAAAAAATCTTTCATCAAAGAATATTATAACGTATCCGTATTGAATATCTCCTGACTTTAGTTTTATTTATAACATTTTGTTCCTTATCTACATTTATAGTAGTTATAAGATTAAAACTAAGAACATATCTTTAATCTATTCATTATTAGTTATAGAAAATCAAAATTAGTATAACTACTAAGCGTAGGATTTATGTAAGTTTTTATTTATAATTTCTAATATGTAAGATTTTAACAAAATGTTTAAAGGTGGTCCAAAAGTTAGTTAAACGTATTTTATTTTGTTTTTCTTGTGAATATGGAGAATAAACTGAGCTCTTAGAATAACATTGTTTTTTTACAACATTGGTGCAGAACTGAATAAATTTTGGTACCGTCGTATCATCGAGTACAGCAGTTTAGTCTTTTATAATGCTTAACTGACTTTTGGACGACGTTTAATTTATTACAAATTTATAATTGGGCTGCAGATTTCAAATTTCAGATCTATACATTCGCACTGCTTATCGTTCGTTAAACTCGAGAACGGAGTTTAATATATGAAAATAGAGTTCACATATGGAAAGGTTAGGGCCCGGAGGCCTCGATTAAGTATATACGAACTTCTAGTTTGGACCGAAAGTGATTCCAATTCAAAATTTTCTCGAGAACGAAGTTAAATAGATGACGATGTTATGTGCATAACTCGATTGTTATCAGGAGAAGTGTGATGTAAAGGAGCAGGACGCTATTAAAATTAAGACCAGGTATAGAAAGTTCCAGTCAGCATCGGAAGTCACGTGATTTTTTAAAATTAAAAGACAATTAAAAATTTTAGCCGGCATTGTGACAATGTCACAATAAGTAATTTCTCCTTCTTTAGTATCTTTGTTTTCATTTCAAGAGTCATAACATCTTATGTAATATAACACTGTAAAATAAGTTTATTTTTATAATCAAAAATTTTATTTTATTATTATAGAATAATTTATCGATAACTTTGAAATAAAATCAACAAAATCATCAGAAAATTTCTTAAAATACTAACAAAGATATTACTTAAGAAGTAGATTCGAAGATTCTCTAGGGAAGGCTTTAAGCAACCTTGAATCTCAAGGGGTGATGAATCAATAAGTCAGAAAACACAGTAAATAAAATCATTAAAAATGATTGGTGATGGGATAGATTTTTAGTTTATGATCTATGGATATCGAATTTCTAGGTTTCAAGTAATCAATGAATGCAACCTTAATAATGTGTTTTTTCTTGATAAATAAAATTATACAATCGAATTTAAAAATAGAATTTTTGAATCAATATTATTATTATTTTTTTTTATGAAGAACAAATAATACCATATTTAGAACTACTTTCTTTCTAAGTAAAGCAACATAATGTAACTGTTCTTTTATATTAAATCACTCCAAATCTTTTTCATCTGACTTTATCATGTTGGATTACAGTAATGTATGATATTACATTCTTCCAAACGGTTTATTGTATTTTTTATTAGAACATTTTCTCTATTTTTATCGGAAGTTAAGTCTTTGAAGTTATTAAAATAAATAAGAATTATGACTTCTTTATTTTCTTTCCGATAATTTTTAATCATAAATTTATAACTGTTATGCATATTAGTGAATTTGTTATGGTTTTTAATACACATTTGTATTATTTCTGAGAAAGATGAGCTGGAGAATTGATCTTGGAGGATGAAATGAGGTTCAGACGAAATGATCATACCGGTCCCCCCTATCTGTGTCTATACTTGAGACTATAAATTAACAAAGCATTATTTGTTTTATATCTTGCAAAACTTGAAATAAAAACAAAATTCTTATATAAAATACATTTAAAAATACTTATATAAACATAAATTGTATTTTATTTATTATTTTAAACTGATTACAAATATCTCTTTCTTATTACTTGTAATCCATCTGTCTCCAGTTGATGATCCTAATGAATAAGTCTTGTGATCAGCTTAAAGACAATATTTATAATTAGCACTTATAAGATTCTTAAAATTTTTCTTCTATAATTACGTAATAAGCATCCCTAATTAATTAAATTGTATAAGTTAGTTACTGTATAATTACTATTTTTTTTTTATGTTTCACTTTTCTTAATTGCTGATTGGCATGAATTTATGTATGATAATTCGAATGATTTTTAATTTTAATGTGGAATTTAATTAAATAAATTGTATACAAATAAATTATTTTCGATTAAATTATTGATATCAGGACATAGATACGAGATAATTGAATATGGATCAGCGATCTTACAAGTGGTTGATAGATGAAGGATGATCAAAATAATGGTAACTTAACCATTGTTGCAGCATGATTAATAACATTGCAGGCTTTTTTTTTATGTCATAAACAATTAAGAAAATTATTTATAAATTATATATGGAAATAATTTTATTTTCTTCTTTCAATAATTTTAAAGACTTTCTATAAAAAAAATAATTACTCTTCTTATTCATTTTTCGTCTATTGTTTTTTATTTAAATTTTCTAAAATTATTTTGTATGGTTATTAGATAATATTATTTATTGCTTATAACAAGTTAAATTATAAAATATAATTCTTGAAAAGATTTTAGTTACTATAGAATCTCATATATTATTATGCCACAGACTAGTGTTTCCTAACCTAGTCGCTAGTGACCCCGAGGGGTGAATCGATTTATTTGGGGGTCGATAAATTACTAGGGATCATTTGGGTCGATAGACATTCTAGTTTTTATATATTTAAAATATATAAGACGTAATAATATAATAATTGTTATGTTTTTAAAGTTTAGTATGGTAAAAATTAAGATTTTAAATTTTGATTTACGTTTAAAGAAAGAACATTTTATTACTTCTTAATCGTTTTTTTTTTTTTGTTTTCATCCCATTTGTAATTTATTACTTTTGTATCAATGTAGAAAGTAATTAGAGAATTAGATTTAAATTTGAAAAGAATTCCTAAAATAAATCATTGTAAAATAATAATAGAAGATATTTCATTACATAAAAAAATTAAGTTTATTGAGTTTCCAATTAAGTAATTGGAGTAAGCCTATCTGTTTTTAAAATTTTTAATTTAATAATGTGTATTTGTATAGAAAATGAATCGAATATAAAAGTTCAAATTATGAAATGTGATCATATAAAAATTTATAATAAAATTTAAAAATTAATATTTATTCTTTACAAATATAGGCTGAGGCCCAGAAAATTTCAGGAGTGAGTTAACTCAAATATATCGAATATTGAGGCCTGAACTATTCCATAATAAATATTTTTAAAAAAGGCCTTTTTAATGTCCTCTAGGTGTTAAAAATTTAAATTTAAAAACAAAAATTATAAGATTTATTCTTCTTGTTTTAATAATACGGTTCAGAATTATAGATTTTTCTGACTTTGATATATGTTAATATTATTATTAATAATAATTTAATACTATTTATTTAAAATTCAAACGAAAGAACTATGATATATATTTCGCATTACATCAGAAAGTTTTAAACAAATTATATGCCTCTAATTGTATGACTTGAAACGAGTTTACGTATAAAGAAACACAATATTCTATTCATTTACACATATTTATTCATTCAGAATTTACACATGATACAAATATAAAAATTATTTAAAAATCATATTACCATACAAAATTTCATTCTGTAATTGAAAATAATAAACATTAATATTTTAAATTATCATTATAAATTTTATATGATGATGTTCAAATAGGAGTGAGACCTTGATACTATTTCACNATAATTATTTATATATTTAAATTTAAAATAATAATTAACATATTTTAAATTGCGTTTTATGAATTATAAATTTTAATTTGCATAATTTGTTTATTTATGCTTTAAATACAGTAAATAAAAAGCTTCTGTTAATTAAATAAAATTTTTACAATAATTCTATTGAAATTTTTGTCATTATTAAGTTATAAATTTTAATAATTATAATTAATTATTCGTTGTACTTATATTAAATTAAAATTTTTATATCTAAAATAATATAAAGAAAATTTTCATATAAAATAATAATAATAATCGATTCAATGGAATTATATTGATAAATTCAAATTTAAAATAGATTTTTAAAAGTATTTCTTTTGTATACGTAACTAATAATAAAGAGATTAGTTACTGATAAGATAGATGAATAGGAAAACTTATTGTTTGGGTTATTATTTATAGTTACGTAATGATACGGTTATTGAAGATGAAATTAGGATTTCTGAATTGTATGTAAGATAGGTAATATAACAAAGGAAAGAATAACTATTATTAGTAACCAGTATCAAGTAAATAAGAACATGCAAGCAATATATGAGTTGATCGAGTGTAATAATCTAAGTACAAGCTATATTGAAAAATAAAAATAAAGATATAAAAGAAATGTCTGATATGCTTCCAAATATTTTGTCAATATATAAGAGAATATGAATTTCTGTTCTTTTTTTCTTGTATATATATTACTTTATCTGGACGTATATATATAAAAAAATTATTCAGGAATTCTCAATTTTAGCGATAATTCCAAGAAGAAAAAAATATAAAAAAACGGAAGAAAAATAGGTCGAACAATCGTATCATTTTATACAATAAATGATTGATTTTAACTTTTGATTAGAAATAAATGGAACGTTTTAAATCAATCATAGAAACTTTAAAAAAATGATCCATTCAAAAAGTACCTTTTAGATCTTTTTTTTCTTTATATAAATAAAAATATATACCCTATATAAAAACAGATTTTAAATTGCTAAAATTTATTTATTTATACTGCTACATAAGGACTAGGCCCGCTGGCAAGAATTACAGGGTAAAATTTGGTAGAGATTAATGGAAATAATATGCAAATGAACAGATTAGTTAAAATATAAAAACTGATTGATACAGAGTATTACAAACTACTAATTTATGTTGAGATTAAGAAAATAAAAACATTACGAGAGTTAGTTGTGATGTAACAAAAGAATGTAACAACCAATTGCAGCTATTATATTTAAAATAATATAAGAAACAGAAAAAAGAAGCTTGGTAATAGAGAAAAAAGCCCCAAATTAAAGTCTACGTAGCCATTTTCAAGTAGAGATTTAGTATATTGTACAACTAAAAAAATTTTTTACAAGCTCTCGCATGTGAGAGTTACAAATGTTCTACACAATCTCGTAATCATATCTAATGCACTGAAATATTAAAAGAACGATATATTCTCTGAATTTATCAATTTTAGAAAAAGTCTAACCCAGAACGACCTATCTATTCAACTTTTACAAATTGATAAAAATCTAAAGATTAATTTTTAAAAATATTAATCTTTTAAAGTCAATTTTCATTAAAAATAAACAACGTAGGTAAGTTTATAATGTTTAAAATCATTTTCTTTTGATTGTATAAGCTTCTATTGTTAACAAAGAGAAGCTCGTTTCTTAGATAAATCTAGACCTTTAGTTAAAAGAGCTAGTTGATTGGTTATCTGACAGTTCTGCTTTACTATTCTAGCAAAGCTGTCACCTTGTATAATTAATGTGTCACCTACAACGTGGGATTCATTACGAAACGATATGACACGGTTTGCAGTAATTTCCGCATAAGGACGAACGACAATAAATTTGACAGCAAACTTTGCTATGGGAATAAGATAACACCTGAAGACTCCGTGTAACACGAACCTGTTCAACGTTCAAATTCTAAACTTAATTTGGATCACATAACGCATAAAATTAACAATGTTATTCTACTTAAAAGCTTCTAATATTTCTACTGGATATAGTTTGAGTGATGTCATGTAGCCTTTCTATATACTCCAAAACTTACGAACAATGTATAAGTGCCGAATGTTGGACATTGATAAACGAGTAATATGAAGAGCTTAGATCATTTAGAAATTGTTTAATAAAGAGGATAAATGGCTCCTTTCCACTAACTCCGATGAATAAGTGCCTAGTAGAATATATGACACATGACTTTCAGCTTTTGAAATGCTTTATAACAGTTTACACATGAATTAAGTAACATAGAACCAACTCTTTAGAAAATAACTTTTCAGCAGTTTTCAAAATTATATTTTTTATATATAAATTTTATAAAATATTGTTCTTTTAACATAAATTTATAGACAAAATCTTATATATATA
>NW_019384294.1:553413-572670 GCF_000671375.1 Centruroides sculpturatus | reverse complement strand
TTTATTCTTTACGATCTAATAAACATTTATTAATAATAAAAGAATTGTTATTCTTTTATTGTAGATTATAAACAATCATTAAAATCTTTAAAAATTTCAAAGTATCCCAGAGCTATTTTTACAATAACTTTTTAAAAATATTATTAAAAACTTATTTTATATATTTTAACGAAAATTAAAGCCTGGAGCATTCACCTGCTTTAGACTTATATCTGATACATATGCCAATCACATTGAATTAACACATAAAATAAGAATAAAATTGACTCTTAGCATATAAAGAAGCAGCTTTTACGTTGTAAAAAGTACTTTAAAAAGTAATTAAGAATTTTACCTAGTTAACCACATAAATTTAAAGTTTTTACGCCGATTATAAACTTATTTTATCCACAGTTTAGAGATAAACATTATAAATTAAAGCTTTAACGTTTACGTTATACCATAAAACATTTACTAGGATAATATTAAATTCAATTATTGTTAAACTAAAACTACCTTCAACTCCATTGTTTTATAATAATTAATGGTAACGATTGAATGATTTTCGCATAAATAAACGATCGTGTAAATCGCTATATAAAAGCGGCTATAACCTGTAGGACCCACTAACAAGTCATTTAGTGGAGATCAAAATTGTAGAATTGCTGACATACCATGAAATGAGGGTCCTCTTCTAATCTTTATGGTACTTTAATGTGATGAGTCGGGTAGATAGCGCATGGAGGAAACGTGATAAATTACGTTATACCCGCAAGAAAACGATCTTTCTGAAATTCCTAAATCATCTTGACTAATTTTGTTTACAAAGGCTTTAAAAGTGAGAACGGTAAGTGTTCATTATGGTATCTGCTTTGTGTTAATGGACTAACTGAAGGTAGAAAATGTCGTAACTTTACGAGATAATACCACCCTAGTAATTACTCTCAACATTACTGAACTCAGTAGTAACCTACTAGATTACAATATAGAATTGCTCTAACTTAATCCATCATACCAGACAAAACATTTAGTAAACAGCATCAATTAGAAAGTCATTTTGTAAGATGTATTTCTTGTATAAAGAAAAAAAGGTACAAAAGAAAGCAATATTACAGGTCGTAAAACGAGAGAATAACCTATACGATAGAATTTGAAGTTTTAAGTTTTCTACTGTCTGCTGCATTCCCAATAATCTATTGTTTAGTGTATACTTAGACGTGATGGATCTCTGGATGCTTCATATTGATCCATTCCTCTATTTCTCTCACAACCTCGCCCGATACTTACCAGTAAATGAAATCGTCCAGGATAGACTGGTGAGTGGGTGGAGCACTACTCGGATTCTTCGTTCTTTTCTACCATCTGGCATAAACATCTATTGTCTGATAGGCTATTGATGTTCTTCTCTTCCAAATAGGGTCCTCAAGTGTCATACCGTCATTTTACTGTATAACCGTGTAGTAAAGTTATAATTTGTTTTATGTTTCGTCTACTTAAACTTCATCAAGAATATTCCTAATATTGAAAAAAAAGAATATATGTATTAACTGTTAAAAAAATTACTTAATCATTAATTTTATCAAATAACATTTATTTTTAATCGTGATTTTATTCAATTTTATAATTAAATTAGTTTTTAAAAGTTTCATAAGCAACTTGTTTCACTTCTTCACGCTTCAATTAAATTTTCACTCAACATTTTTATACAGATTAGAAGGTATAATTAAAAACAAATTTACTTCCCACATCATTGTTCAACACGAACAAAAGAATCTATAGAAAGGCGGAGTCATTGTTCCATGTTATTCCCAGAGGAGTCATCAATCGCCACAGAAGTTATTCAACTGATTTTTAACGAATGAATCTTCAAAATCAATTATTTATATTAAATTTCATTATCTAGTTAAAATATGACGACCTTTCATCTGTTAAAAACTTGTAGTCGATGAAGATTAGAGAAATATTTACTTACTTTTTCCCTAACTGTATGCTTTATTTTCTACCTTATTATTATTATTTTTTTTTATGAAGAACAAATAATACCATATTTAGAACTACTTTCTTTCTAAGTAAAGCAACATAATGTAACTGTTCTTTTATATTAAATCACTCCAAATCTTTTTCATCTGACTTTATCATGTTGGATTACAGTAATGTATGATATTACATTCTTCCAAACGGTTTATTGTATTTTTTATTAGAACATTTTCTCTATTTTTATCGGAAGTTAAGTCTTTGAAGTTATTAAAATAAATAAGAATTATGACTTCTTTATTTTCTTTCCGATAATTTTTAATCATAAATTTATAACTGTTATGCATATTAGTGAATTTGTTATGGTTTTTAATACACATTTGTATTATTTCTGAGAAAGATGAGCTGGAGAATTGATCTTGGAGGATGAAATGAGGTTCAGACGAAATGATCATACCGGTCCCCCCTATCTGTGTCTATACTTGAGACTATAAATTAACAAAGCATTATTTGTTTTATATCTTGCAAAACTTGAAATAAAAACAAAATTCTTATATAAAATACATTTAAAAATACTTATATAAACATAAATTGTATTTTATTTATTATTTTAAACTGATTACAAATATCTCTTTCTTATTACTTGTAATCCATCTGTCTCCAGTTGATGATCCTAATGAATAAGTCTTGTGATCAGCTTAAAGACAATATTTATAATTAGCACTTATAAGATTCTTAAAATTTTTCTTCTATAATTACGTAATAAGCATCCCTAATTAATTAAATTGTATAAGTTAGTTACTGTATAATTACTATTTTTTTTTTTATGTTTCACTTTTCTTAATTGCTGATTGGCATGAATTTATGTATGATAATTCGAATGATTTTTAATTTTAATGTGGAATTTAATTAAATAAATTGTATACAAATAAATTATTTTCGATTAAATTATTGATATCAGGACATAGATACGAGATAATTGAATATGGATCAGCGATCTTACAAGTGGTTGATAGATGAAGGATGATCAAAATAATGGTAACTTAACCATTGTTGCAGCATGATTAATAACATTGCAGGCTTTTTTTTTATGTCATAAACAATTAAGAAAATTATTTTAGAGCACCATTTAGTAAACATTTGTAAAGGCTTCTGCAAACAGTAATTACTAAGTGAGTTAATGATTCATACCTGCTATATTTCATGTCTTAACACACTGAGTTGAAAATGGAAATAAAATTATGAAAATTTTATATTATTTTACAATGTTCCTGTGAGGAAAGCTGTGGCTCCCTATGGTGCCACAGTGTATACTTTGGGAACTGATGCACTAGACTAGACCAGGAGTTCCCAACCCTTTTGTGACACAGGCACANCTTACGCGTTTTTTTTTTTTTGTTTTCATCCCATTTGTAATTTATTACTTTTGTATCAATGTAGAAAGTAATTAGAGAATTAGATTTAAATTTGAAAAGAATTCCTAAAATAAATCATTGTAAAATAATAATAGAAGATATTTCATTACATAAAAAAATTAAGTTTATTGAGTTTCCAATTAAGTAATTGGAGTAAGCCTATCTGTTTTTAAAATTTTTAATTTAATAATGTGTATTTGTATAGAAAATGAATCGAATATAAAAGTTCAAATTATGAAATGTGATCATATAAAAATTTATAATAAAATTTAAAAATTAATATTTATTCTTTACAAATATAGGCTGAGGCCCAGAAAATTTCAGGAGTGAGTTAACTCAAATATATCGAATATTGAGGCCTGAACTATTCCATAATAAATATTTTTAAAAAAGGCCTTTTTAATGTCCTCTAGGTGTTAAAAATTTAAATTTAAAAACAAAAATTATAAGATTTATTCTTCTTGTTTTAATAATACGGTTCAGAATTATAGATTTTTCTGACTTTGATATATGTTAATATTATTATTAATAATAATTTAATACTATTTATTTAAAATTCAAACGAAAGAACTATGATATATATTTCGCATTACATCAGAAAGTTTTAAACAAATTATATGCCTCTAATTGTATGACTTGAAACGAGTTTACGTATAAAGAAACACAATATTCTATTCATTTACACATATTTATTCATTCAGAATTTACACATGATACAAATATAAAAATTATTTAAAAATCATATTACCATACAAAATTTCATTCTGTAATTGAAAATAATAAACATTAATATTTTAAATTATCATTATAAATTTTATATGATGATGTTCAAATAGGAGTGAGACCTTGATACTATTTCACTGCTCTTGTTACTTACATTTTATAGCGACGAGAGAGATGAATTAGGATCAAGATCTCACTCCTGACCGAAATATAGAGTTCAAATGACTCTCCAAAAGCCATAAAATTGTATAAATAAAAACAGATTTTTATTATTTACCAAAGAAACTTTAATTTATATCGTTTTTATGTCTCTTGCTGCTGTTTTTTATATAAAATATTAAATTTTGGGAGCCACTCTTCATCTAGAATTCGGGGCAAGTGACTCTACTGAACTCTCTACCTGAACCTAATCAAGCTTTTCTACAATAATTTTCTATAAAATTGCATTATAAAATGTAAAATTTTGAAATTATTTAAATGCAATGAACTATGAATTATTTTACTTTATTAATTAGAAATTTATATAAAAAAACGTTTTAATTTTAACTTTATTTCTTAATATATCTTTCCAATATAAAGCTTTATTTATAATTTTACATTATAACATCAGGAAATTCCTCAATTTCCCAAACAGAAATTAAATAAAAGAATAAGAGAAACTTTAATCAGAGTTTTCTCTTAAAATGAAATTTATGTTTTCGAATAGAAATTCTTTACTTTATTACAAGAAAAATACTACTTTAGGGCATTTTTAAATATAAATTTACAACATAATGATTTGTAATTTATGAAAAATTATAAATTAAATATAATTTAAAACAAAAACAAAACAAGTCTTTAGCTTTTGAATATATACAAAATGTAATTAATAAATTAAATATAATACATAAAAATTTAGTTTAATTTATTTTAAAAAAAAATAAAATAAAATAAAGTAAAATTTTATATAGGGAAAAAAATTGTATTTAGCATTTTATAAAATTGAATAGAAAGTTGCTAAAAATGAATTTTAATCAAAAAATAAATTAAAGAAAATTCGCTTCAATCAATAACTAAAATAATACTAATGTAATTGTTTTTCTTACTTTACGCAATTATAAATTTATAGATGACTTTTAATATAACTTTATTATGTTATAATAGTTAAAGATAGATTCGTTAATAGATAAATATTAAAAAAAATTTCGTTTTCTCACACATAAAAAAAAACAAAATAAATAATATAAATTAAACAGAGTTTCATAAGAACAAAAATTTAGATTAATTTAACATTTGTAAACAATTTTACTAAAACAATAAAATCTCTCATATTCAACTTTCTAATGTTTAGTAAATGTTAACGTTTATTTTGAAAATTTTCTATATAATGACGCTTAATTTAATGAATTTTCCTTCATCAGGAAATAGAAAAATTATTTTCATTTATTTATTTATTTATTTATTTCACATTTGTAATTTTCTTGGATAGTTTTTAACAAACATTTCTAAATTAATATTTTTCTTTATTCACAAAATGTAATCAAGGTTTAAGAGTAAAATTATTTTATTATTATTTATTTTTTTCTCCTTAAATTCTTGTTTTTAAAACGTTTAATATTTTATAAATTCACGTTATAAATAAAATTTAATATCTTAATTTTAATATAGTTTGTTGTATATGATAATTATATTGCGTTAAATTAGTCTTTGTATTAAGTTAACGTCTTAATGTAGAAGAGTATAGGGAAAAAAACTACTGTACAGCACTGTGCAATGTTAATTAAATAATTTTTAATGCTAAATATAGTCGTATTTTTATAAAAATAAAACACTTTTAAACTCGTTAAAATATACGATGATAAAACAATATAAATTCAATTATAAAACAATTTTTAAATTCGGGTATCACTTTTAATAAACTTTCATTTTTAAGAATTATGCATTAATTATCTAAATAATAAACTAGTAAACATGTAAAGAATTTAAATTCTGATTAAATTAACATAAATAATTTAAGATAAATATTATATAATGTAATTTTTAGTAGTAGCATATATTTAAATAGACTCGTTTGACTTTATTGTATAATTATCCACTTTAAAAAAAAGAATGTAGTTTTAAGTGAATATTTAACAAATATTTTTTTGTTCTAAAGTATCACGAAATTAAATATTGATCTTATCTTAGTTTTTTTAAAAAAATGTTATTTAAAAAAATACACTCGAGGGTAAAACAGTTCTTTAAATCAAGCAAGTTCTTAAATCAATGAATGAACTCGAGGGAAAAAGTTTAGTAACATACTGTAGAGTTAAACGGTTTTGATTAAAGTGTTCATTGTAATTCTAAAAGAATAGATGACAATAGACAACAGAATTCGAACAGGGAAATGAAATGCCAAGAGAGTCTCGTAACGAACTTCTCTTTTCTTGTGATAATATGATATCTTTTGAATCGAATACATTCTTTTTCAACCCCAAACTCGTTTAAGATGTTATCTGTCACTAACAGTTTCCACTTAACTTAATTCAGTTAATGTTATCTTTAATGCATTGTTTATAATGATAATATAATACAAAATTGAATTTTATCATATAAAGAATTTATTATATAATGTAATAAATAGACATAAGCGTAATGTAGGGAGAAAAGTGAGTTTTTCTAGTAAAGTTTTTTTTCCTGTTTTCTTCTTCTTCTTTTCGTCATTCCTAATGGCTTACATAAAATAGACGAGATGGAGGAGAGGTCCACTTTTTCATACGAGTTCAAAAGAAGAAATGTCACTAGTGACATCGGTAGTTAAACAAAATTTTCTACGACTTTCTGACGATAATCTGAATAGAAGAAATATGACCGTAGTAGGACCATATTTTATTTTAAAATTGTAGTAAGAAATGTAAAGAATGGAGAATAAGTCTAAAATTTGTCCTTTAATGCATGAACATGCAAAGCTCTCAACTGAGAATAGTCTAGACATTTTCGTATATTTCTGTTTTTGAAATATAATGTATTGCTATGGTAAATCAGGAAAACGGAAAAGAATTTGTAAATCGTTGTTAGAATTTCGGTTTGTCATCACGCGATTTTCGTAAAGTACAGTATTTAAAGTTGAAATGATTCAGGTCTGCTCTGTGCGTATATATATTAAGATAATCAATCATAGGATCATTAAAGTTTTATAAAGACAAGATTTGATAAAATAAAAGACAAGTAAATCGAATATAGAAAATTTTTAGCATATTTAACAGGTGATTTGTTAAAATGAGTTAGTTATTTTATAAAAATTCTTCTTATTTCTAAAAGTAATTACTCAAGAAATATTTGAAGAATGAAGTTTATTTAAATTTGATGATGTTAGATAAATATAGTAATTCTATCTTTACTTATATATATATATTTTAAAATAAAAGTTAAAACTTTAGAAATTCAGTATACCTATAATTAAAATCAGATTTTATAAAGATGGGAAAATATTTACATTACTAGAAGCGCTTTAATATTATTTTAAAAACACAAACAACCCCCCAGGATATACTGTAGATTATTCCAGATAATACAACTGTGTTTCTTCTTTCCCCCCTTTCTTATTTTCTTTCTTTCTTTTACAACAATCTTGGAACAGACTCAGCAAGAGTTAATCAACTGAAGGAGATCCACAGGTGTGATGCCTCATTAGCTCTACTGAAGATTTTCTTGACCGTTGGCAATGCTGAAACAGAATTGAACTTATCCCCAGGCTGACGGAACCAAAAATGCCAGCTGAGTGAGAAAGTTCTGATAGAAAACACGTATGTATAGATCATGGAATCATCTGCCTTATGACTCTTCAACCACACACAGACACAAACACACACATACACACGCACGCATTATTGATTTTTCACTAGATTTGTATATGACGTATGGTAAGTACAGTACAAATATATATATATATTTTATNTCTTTGTCGACGTGTTAGCATCTGTAGAGTAGAAAAAGAGACACGTATTAACTACGTAAACAACAGTTCAAACGGGGGTTAATGCATAGAGCGTAACAAAGCAAAGAAAGAGCGACTCCTAAAATGGCGGAGGGACCAATGGCGACCGGGCTGACGCAACGAAACGTATGTAAAAAAAAAAGCCGGTCACGTGACTCGCATCCACGTGCTTTTTTACCACACTACCTCTTTGTTTAATAGTACATATATATATTTATATATTATAAACTAACCTCCGTAACACTTCATCCAGGGGTATAAGTGCGCTTGAGACTGATGGCCGCCTTGGTCGTGTTGTTGTTGTTGTTGTTGTTGTTGTTGTTGTATCTGCGACTGTGGGGCCCTTGGTGCTTCGTGTGGGGTAGGCCCGTAGTTTTTGGCGTAGCCGTGCAAGCAGGGTTCTGTTTCCGTAGACAGGAAAGGCTCCTGATTCGCGTGCTCCTGGTTCACGTAACTCTGGGGATATCGATAGTCGGAAGTGGGATTCAGGTAGGGACCACGCTGGTCCCCTATGTAATATTTGTTCTCCTGCACGTAACTCTGCCCGTGTGACGTTTGAAGGGCGCAAGAAGTCCAAGAGCACGTGGAAACATTGCCGAAATACGAACTCATAATGGCGGGGACTGGTAGCCGGGGATGATTTGTGATCCCCCACTTCACCCCGACACAACCCCTAATGATATGGCGCAAAAAGGCGTCACGTGACTGACAGACAACCAATAGCGGGAGGGTGATGACCGCCTGTCACTCACACGCACACATCCCCCATTCACGACAATGGAAGAGGGTGGAAAATAAATAAATAAATAAATAAAGTATCTCATTACAAATACAAACGTTCGATTTTCGATATATGTTTTTCCTACTAAACACGGTTATAAAACGATTATCGAACATATTATACTTACAAATATTATATGTTTTTTTTTCTAGGGAAAAAATAATTTAAAGAAAAAACAATTCAATATTCCATGCTACCGGTATTTTCAATCTTTCAACCATTTCTAACTTGAGTATAGAAAATAAAATGACACAAATATGTCTTGACCAAATCATTTTGTTCGAGATGATATGACATCTTTGTCGAAATGTTATATGTGTCCTTGTCAGGATATTGGTAACAAACAATCAAAGTTTATGACAGAGCACGATAACTATCAGAATTGCTGTCTAAGTTCAAAGAATGACTACTTATTTTCTAGAAAATGAAATACGATTATAAAAATTCTTATATATTCGTTTTCTACTTGTTAAATCAAAGGTATTAGCTATCAAACATGCCTCTCCCCACACACACAAACACAGACTCACCCTTTCAAAAAATATAAACATCTAAGATGAAAAATTGCCAAAATTTATAAGTATATATTCTTGCAATATATATATTTTTATATATATGAAAGATTGAAGTATATATATATATATATATATTTGGAAAAATGAAATAATATCGACTAGATGTAGGATAAGTTTGCTTTATATATTATTAAAAAAAAAAAGTAAAAAGAAAAAGAGCAAATTGATGTTTATTACAATTTTATCTAATTGCAAATTAAGATTTGTAAATGAAGTTTACATCATTTAGTTTCTTTTAGTAGAAAGAGGGAGATAACTTTAATAAATTTAACATATAATTTATGAATCGTATAAAAGCAACGATGCTATTAAAATGACATAGGGGACCAATTTCCAGTTTTATAGGAGGCATCTTTATAGCTTTCTAAATTGAAAACATAGTTTTATCTTAATTTTTCCCCCTCTTTTTCTTTTTAAATTTTTATATAAGGTAAATAAATATCTTTCTTAAATAATTAAAACGTTTGTTTTTTTAAAAAAAATTAAAATAGTAAAAATATTTATAAATATAAATCATCAATTTACAATTCTCTGGTGTGATTTTTCTATAATGGCACAAGCTAGAAGAGTGTTTCGAATAGAATAAAAACTCTTACAAAATAATTACTGTTCATTTTTTTATAATATAGACCTTTAAGAATTATTGATTTGGGAAAATACTTTAAGAAAAAGTAAAGATAAAAAAGTTTTATCGTAGAAAAAATACATAAGGTGGATCGTTGGAGTCAATACACTAGCATATATTGAAGAGAACAAGTATTGAAAGTGAGGTTAAATGATGGATGAGGTTACATCCACTTACCGAAACCAAAACCCATACAAGAGTAAATACTGTATATATTTTGTATCCAGTAGATAAAAGCTATATTCTATTAATGCATATAATGGAATATCTTATCTTATATATTAAAAGCTAAGGAACTTATAAATTAAACAAATTATTATGAAAATGTATTATTAAATATCGATACTTGATGACGAAAGTAAGCTTATATATCAATCAATTAATCGATAGAAACGAGTTACAATTAAGTTTTGTACAGATGTAAACTAAACTTAATAAAGAAAATTGTTGATTTATAATTGTTATTGTTAGTTAAATCTATANTTTTAATGTACTAAAATGCATTAAAATAAACTAAATGTACAGTAGTAAAATGAACTAAATGTATAATACTAAAATGTACTAAAAATTTATGCTTAATAATATTATAACTTATTTTGATCTATTTGGGTTGTTTTAAAATTTAAAAAATTTATTTCTTTAATTTTCTGTCATTGTTTAATTTTTCTACACAGAAAAAACCTTTATTAAAAATTATTCTTTTGAAAAAAAGTTAAAATGTTTATTAAATTTACTATAAAATAGGAATAAAGAAAGAATTTTTATCATTCTAAACCATTAGAAATGGCAAAAATGTATAAAATTTAAAAGTTTTGTATATATATATATATATAAATAAAAACTTACATTTGAACACACTAGAATAAAAATTATGGAAAAGAAAAATATTTTAAATTTCTTGTAAATTTTTTTTTTAAATCTATTTTAAAATATTAACTTATTTTTCTTTATTGGAATGGAAGAAGAATATTTATCTCTCATTTCAGAGAAATATTTTTTAAGGTTTAAAAAAGAAACTCTAAACCACAAAGGAGAATAAACATCTGCGATAACTCTGTAGAAAATTGTCTTGTTTTCAACTTTAGACTTTCCAAACAATCGAAGAAAATTGGCGTTTGAATCGAAGGAATACCAACCAAAGATTTCTGAACAGCGAGAAGAAAGTTTTCGATTCATATTCCAGAAAATTGCAATCTTTATTTCTAGAAAAAAAAATCATATAGTTACTCAGAATTTTATAAAAATTCTCTTTTTATATAAATAATATAAAAATGTAATTTTTTTAGTTCGAATAATATCTTTGTTATAACTCAACAGAATTTCAAAAATTATAATTTATATTCGTTCAAATCGTTAAAAAGTATACAACTCCAGATCTACAGATGGTAACTTCCATATAAGTAAAGAATAGAACTGGATGATAAATATGTTAATTAAACGCTATAATTTGATAAAATATTTAAAATTTTACAATAATTTGATGTAAAACATAATGAAATTTGAGCTTGAATCGAAGGAATTCCAACTGAACAAAAAGTTTTTATTCAGATTCTAGAACATCATAAATTTTTTTTTCTTTTAAGAAAAATTATATACTTACACAGAATTTTATAAAAATGTAATTTATAGTTAGAATATTATCAAAATATCTTTGTTATAGCTTAAAAAGCTTTAAAAATTATAATTTATATTCGTTTAAATCATCAAAACAACACAGTTCAACTACCATATGATATGAGCGTACTCTGAGTTCCATTTAAAAGAATAATAGAATTTAATGACACATATAAATTATAAAATATTTAAAAATTTACGTCATTTTGATATAAAACTTAATAAAATTAAAGTTTAAATCGAAATAATACCAATGAAATTTTCAGTGAGAAGAAAGTTTTCGATTTATGCTCTAGAAAATTGCAATTTTTACTTTTTAAGAAAAATTTACAGACTTTATAAAAAGATGTAAATTTTAATTCGAATAATATTAAAAAAATCTTCTATATAACCAGATAAAACTTTAAAAAAATTATAATTTATATTTGTTTTAATCGTCATAAATCAAATTCCATGGCCACTTGAAATGAACATCCACCAAGTTCCATATAAATGAAGAGGAGACTAGATGATAAATACTTTAATTATAATTGATAAAATGGATGAAATACTTAACAATTTATGTTATTTTAATATGAAACTTAATAAATATTTTTTCAAATTTATTATTTTCTATATCAAAGTATCAAAACATGATATATTAACGATATATTTGCATAATACGTAGTGATATCTTTAGTTTAAAGAATAAGTTGAATTATATATAAGCTTCTAACTTAACATATAGATTTACATAATTGATTCAAGACAGACATAGCAAATTACATTTCCAATATCTTAGAATGTCCGTAAATATGCATGAAGATCAGGAGTTAAATATCAGTTATGAGTAGTTACAGACGAAGCATGACTGTCATCTAGGACAAGTTGTTAATGACAAAACAGAATCGAAGAGGTGTAACGGGCCGAAAAGAATGTTTTTGGCGGAAGGACGAATGGGCTCACACCTAATTACCAGGACTTCTATTATCTCAGTTGTTTGGACAGGTCCGTGCAAAAGACAACAAATGACCAGATGGGCTTCGTACGTTGGTCAAACCATAACAACTTTCAAAGCCATCAGAGATGATGTAATGTGCACTTGTCGTGCAACTCTATAGAGCGTCATTAGAAACGGAATGATGAGACAGAAATATTGGAGTATAATGTGCAAACCGGCTTTATAAGTGATGTTAAAAATAAATGAGTTAGGATTTTAGGCCATGTCTATTTTCGGATAAGTGATATTTCTGTTATTCTCATCAAAATTTAACAAATATAATAAAATCAAAATGTACTATTTTTAGCACATTTTTAGTACATTTTAATGTACTAAAATGCATTAAAATAAACTAAATGTACAGTAGTAAAATGAACTAAATGTATAATACTAAAATGTACTAAAAATTTATGCTTAATAATATTATNCGTACTAGTCGTGATAAATTATGCAAGTTTAAATCACCCACGGCTGTAGGCAAACGTTTAACACCGTGGCTACCTGACCCAATTATTTGGGGCCCGAGAGAAATAAAACGAGGCCCGAGTTACGCGCAAATGTAGAATCACATTACTCTTCCGAAAGACATAAAACAAATGAAAATAGAAAAAAAAAGTTTAATTTATATCATATATTATAGCGTGAAAGATTAAATTTTGAGAACCTTCTGTGTCTAGAGCCTAAACCAAATTAAACTGCTAGTATTTATTCTGTTTGGGACTGGATATTGATTTATTGGTATATTTATTTGGTTAGGACAACGCAACATGTTAACAATATGCCGAAGGGGAATATATCGTGTGGCCCAAAACTCACTTAACCATCCCATCTTAAGATTCATATTCAAGAGATTATCAGTAAATTAAACGCTATTAACTGACTTTTGGGCAATCCTCGATTATTACAGACATTTAAAACTACTTAATTCTCATATAAGATAAAATTTTTATGATTAATTAATTAATTAATTTACTCGAACAACTTTTATTAAATCGAATCTATGTTTATTTTTGGAGAATGGACTTAAGCAGCAAAGTAGACGATCAATCAATCAATTTATTTATCGATTGATCTATCGATAAATTGAAGTTACTACTAAGCGAAATTTATCCTTTAACACCGCAGTAAATCTGTTAATAAAAGATTTTTGTATGAATGAATGACCCCATGGATTAAACTAGTAAGATCGATGAACAGTTGATTGATTGATTACGTAACACAGAAGTAAATATATTTATATATATATAAATTGAATATCTTTAAAGTTTCCTTTTCTTCTAGTTAATATTAAAATTCGCTTTATACATATGCACATATTTTTTTTAGGAACCATTTATACTAAAACATGAAGTTTTTCTTGGGATAAGCATCTAAGCAAGCTGTCATATGTCATACATAAGATTTGCAGGAAGGGAGTTATTGGTCATTATACCATAAATATCTACTTCATGTCTCGTTTCTGACTGTGTTTGCATTGAATCCTTCTTGAAATGCTGTAAGAGATCCTTTAAAAGGATTAACTGAGCGGAAAGCCTCAGAGGCAAGGTACATCACGCCATTCTCCTCAGTACGTTCTGTGAAAGATTACTGAATTATATACAAATATATTCCTCACGACAGAAACTTATGTGTAAATAACCTTCATCACCTTCAAACTTTGATAGTTTTGAGTGATTTAAATAGATGCAAACATGAATTCTTACATATATACAATATATAAAAACAGATTGAAAGTTTTATAACTCATCCTCCGTAAACATAAAGGGTCGGTAACTTATAAATTAGTTTTTATCACAAAGAGTAGCATCATACACTATATTAATGCATCCATTGAGTTGATATTTGTAAATGTTATTCATCTAATACTTTACGTGTCATATTTAACATTAAAAAAATTGGATAACACGGACAAAGAACTTTATTTTTGTGTTTGTAATTTGCTTCTGCAACAAATGGAAAATTTATAGAATGACCTAAATATTAATGCCACTTATAGCTATGGTCATCTACAACTGAGTTAGATATATCTTCTCCATCCTCTTCTCCATCTTCTACGTCCTCTCATCTCTCGTTATTGCTGTCAATAGAGAGTAGAAACATATATAAATTTTGTTAATTTTCTATCAGAATAGAGTTATTAAATTGTGTGATTTATTAAAAATTCCTTCTTCCTTTTTTTTAAATTTTTACTTATTAATATTTACTTTGTATAGATAAGAAGTTATTAAAAATGGCGTCTTAACGGTTAAAAAAATGAAAGAATCGAAAGAGAAATAATTACTAATTTTTTTATTATTTTTATTAATAAGTTTTGTCAAAGAAAATGTCTTACTTGACAACCATAAAAAGTAGTTTTTGGTTAATATCTTTAAATTGCAGCTTAAGTTTGATTTATTTTATTTTATTTTTGTTTTATCCTCTTTTTAATTAAATATTTTATATTAAAAATATTTAATAACCTTTACGAATATATTTAAAAAATAGTTTGAATTAAATCTAATTTTTTTTATATATATTTTTACTCCTGATTCTATCATCCCTATGTAATATATTACGTGAAGANTTATACATTTAAGATTATATATTTTTTTTAATCTAAAGATATTTTTCAATTATTAACTAAAACACTTTTTAATACTGTAAAATGGAACCTGTGTAAGCCGGAATAGCACGGCACCGAGAAACATTCGGTGCCGTGCGATTCCGGCTTACGCAGGTTTCACTGTACGACAAAAATTAATATATTATTTTTATGCAACGATTCAATTTAACACAATAACTAAATAGCAAAATTATTCGGTGTGAAACAATTAAATACATTAATTAATTAATTAACGTGAAACATCAACACATTTAAACTATTTGGCCATCCACAATTACGTCCATTACGAGTGGGCCGACCCGTAATGGGGTTGAGTAGAATGACGCCTGACCCGTACTAGTCGTGATAAATTATGCAAGTTTAAATCACCCACGGCTGTAGGCAAACGTTTAACACCGTGGCTACCTGACCCAATTACTTGGGGCCCGAGAGAAATAAAACGAGGCCCGAGTTACGCGCAAATGTAGAATCACATCCCTCTTCCGAAAGACATAAAACAAATGAAAATAGAAAAAAAAAGTTTAATTTATATCATATATTATAGCGTGAAAGATTAAATTTTGAGAACCTTCTGTGTCTAGAGCCTAAACCAAATTAAACTGCTAGTATTTATTCTGTTTGGGACTGGATATTGATTTATTGGTATATTTATTTGGTTAGGACAACGCAACATGTTAACAATATGCCGAAGGGGAATGCCTTTAGGGTGGACTTTCTATGGGAACTGCCTCTAGGTGTTACAAACGTGAAGAAAACCCGGAAAACTCCACGTGCCAGCCCGTTAGAGAGAGGCGAACCCACGACCAACAGCTACTCGGCCACAGGTAGTAGTAAAATGTAAGGAACTACTGTGGATCGTGAGTTCGTACCTCGATCCACTAACTATCGATGTTTAGTGAATTTTTCCACTAAGCCACCGATGTGTTTGGACCTAGATATAACGATAACAATTTGTAAAATATTCCATTTATTTCAATAGAAATATCCCATTTAATTTACATAAATAATAAAATATCAAACTTTCATTAAATTATGTAAAAAATATAGTTTCTAAATTCCATTTCAGAGTTTAAAAAATATGTAAACACCCAATTTTTTTAGTATTAAAGGATAACTTTGAACGGGATTCGTTTGACATCTGTTTATTTTTATTTTTTAATACAGAAAATTTAAAAAAAGAAATAAATTATATATATGTGTGTGTGTGAATTTATTAAAAATATATAAATAAAAAACAAAAAATCTAGTTGTTTGTGCACATCGAAATCCGTTGTAACATCATTAATCCAGATTAAGTTCGATATAAAGTTTACGATTTATAAAGGTGTCGTCGATAGCACTATTAAACAAGAATTGCTCTTTCTTTATTTATGATAGAGCAACGAAGTAAGTATATCTGTAAGGAACTACTGTTCAGTTGAGATGAGTGTAAGCCACACAATAAAAACGATTTGTCCTCTTAAGGTAACCTCACGTTTCCCTATTCTTGTACATAAGAGGGACAAAACAGAGCCAAGTGTTTACTTGTAATAAAGATAAATGACAAAGTCAACTTTGAGCTATGTCTGTTGAGAATTGTGAGCAAAGTTATCTTCTAAAGAAAGGACCAATTAGTACAGATTTTTCTAAGTTCTACTTTCAACTTTTCATACTTACTTTCCCTTTTTTTTTCCTCCCCTGCGCTCCTGTTTTTATATAAAAGTGTTTAATTTATTACTAAAATGCAAAGTAACTCGACTGATAAAGTTATATACATACTATATATTTTTATGTTTATTATAAATTTCTATATATATATATTTTTACTTTTTTTATAATGTATAAAAGTCTGTAAACTTTTAAGAATGAATTATACCTATGCCAAAGAATAGCTTTTATGTTGTAAAGTTTATACAAAAAATGATCGAAATTTCTGTTAAAGGAACATAAATATTATAAAAATATGTTGTTGAAGATATATTTTACATCTTAAGAGAATCATAAATTAAAATATTTTCTTTCTTTTATAAAATTCAACGATTAAAATCGATCGATAAAACTGGAAACAAAAATTCTTAGTAAACATCAAATTTATCTTTAAGTTCGCTAATTAGTTTTATAATTTTTGATAAATTTTAAGTTAGAATTATATTATTTTTACATTAATAAATATATTTTCTTTTAGAATTTTAAGAAAATATAAGTTAATTTTATAAAAATATTTTTAATGATACTTAAAGCGTCAATACAAAATAATTGATAAAATATTTTTTCGATATTTTATTATTTTTTTTTAGAAAAAAATCTATATATTTTTTCCCTTCTTTTTAATATAAAAAATATTTTCTACTTGATTCAAAAATGATTTTTAAAGGTTTAAATATAATAATGATTTTTCGATTTGTTGGATTTAGATCATTTAGTCTTTAAAGTTTGAAAAAATAATATAAAAGTTATTTTTTTTATTTTTGATACAAATATGTCAGTACAATACTCTATTTGAAAAATTCTTTATTATTATTATTAGATTTTTATTATTTTTTTTAATATTTTTTAAATTGAAATAAATTGTTTCTACTGCACCATTTATCAAACAAACGTGAAGTTTAAAACTAAAATTTAATAACATTAATATTGAATTTTTAACTATATATATCTATAAATAAGTTATTTTTTATAATTATCTCGGAATGTATATGTATATTTTTTCGTTTTATAAATGAAGAATTATACATTTATTGAATATTTTATTTAATAATGTTATATTATTCGGATTTTTTTAATACTGTGTTTTATTTATTAATTGATTGATACCAGGCCCTACTATGTTATTGATTGTATATCGCCTTAAATATGTCGGATGGGCCTGACCTTCAGTAGAGTGCAAGAATAGGATACGATACTTTAATGGTCAGGCGGGGTTCCTGGAGCCTCTGAAGGACCATTAATATTTTTACCATTATTTTGTGTAAAAAATCCTCTTTAATAATGTTATTGTTCAAAATTTTGTGGTTTTGCTGATTGTTTGATTAACACGGGGCAATAAATTGTTGTAGGCTATATATATTTAGCTATAAGTACGCCTATTACAAAGCTCCATCCAGGCCGATCAGTGTAGACAGTGAATAGGAAACGATATCTTGACTTGTAGATTGCATGGGAGAATTATCAGTATTGAGGCCTGAAAGGCCCATTGGATCGGAACTGACAGGTACTTGAGGAATGGATGAGAAGAATCTATTTGGTAGTCCATCACCCGAAAGATCGAAAATGACCCTAACTCGCAGGGGTGTATCCAGGGGTACTTATGGTACTGTGACACCCTGTTGGTACCAAAGCAATCATTTTTGTGTAAAATAAAAATAAATACAATAACGCATATCCCATAACTTTAATTAGGTAATTCTAAGGTGATTGAGTAACATTCTCCGAAAAAAGACAAGTGGCACGTACCTTGGTCCTCCTAATCTGTCTTGGGCAACACTCATATTCTCAAAATCTTAGATACGCTTTTACTAACTCATACTGTTTATGATAAATTATAGTGAAGCGGATAAGGTTCGATTCTGAATCCCCTTCGACAGTTTAAGTTAACATTTTACCTCGTAACTATTAACTTTGTTAAATATTTTGCCATTATTTTGTTGATAAAGTTTTTTTTAATAATGCCATATTATTTATATTTTTTAAATATCACAAATATCTTTACTGATTGATTAATTGACGAGAGATATCAGTATTACGTGGCTGCCCAAATTATGCCCATGTATAACTCATAATGGAGCATAAGTAATAAATCAGTAACAATACCCCCAACTTGTTGCTGCCCATAAACTGGATTTATCATAATCTTTCTGTTTTCATAATTTATTATGAAAACACAATGGCAATCGAACCCGGGCCCAACTTAGCTGTAGATTAACCCCTGCGTATACATTAATTTTCTTGAAATATTTTGATATTATTTCGTTGAAAAAATATTATTAATTAATATTATATTATTTTGAATTTTTATAAAATATAAAAATTAATTATTTATTATATAAATTTTTTTCT